>NC_042963.1:30666459-30966459 GCF_901001165.1 Salmo trutta
GACTGTTCTACATAGGAATCAGAATGAATGACTGTTCTACATTGGAATAGAATGACTGTTCTACGTAGGAATCAGATGACTGTTCTACATGGGAATCAAATGAATGACTGTTCGACATGGGAATCAGAAATGACTGTTCTAATAGGAATCAGAAGGACTGTTCTAAATGGGACAGAATGACTGTTCTACATGGGAATCAGAATGACTGTCTACATGGAATCAGAATGACTGTTCTAATAGCACAGAATGACTGTTCTACATGGAACAGAATGACTGTTTTAAATGGGATCAGAATGACTGTTCGACATGGGAATCAGAATGACTGTTCTACATTGGAATCAGAATGACTGTTTTAAATGGAATCAGAATGACTGTTCGACATGGGTATCAGAATGACTGTTCTACATGGGAATCAGAATGACTGTTCTACATGGGAATCAGAATGACTGTTCTACATAGGAATCAGAATGACTGTTCTACACGGGAATCAGAATTAGTGTTTTACATGGGAATCAGAATGACTGTTCTACATGGCAAGCAGAGTGACTGTTCGACATGGGAATCAGAATGACTTTTCTACATGGGAAGCAGAGTGACTGTTCTACATGGGAATCAGAATGACTGTTCTACATAGGAACCAGAATGACTGTTCTACATAGGAATCAGAATGACTGTTCTACATGGGAATCAGAATGACTGTTCTACATGGGAATCAGAATGACTGTTCTACATAGGAATCAGAATGACTGTTCTACATGGGAATCAGAATGACTGTTTTAAATGGGAATCAGAATGACTGTTCGACATGGGAATCAGAATGACTGTTCTACATTGGAATCAGAATGACTGTTTTAAATGGGAATCAGAATGACTGTTCGACATGGGAATCAGAATGACTGTTCTACATGGGAATCAGAATGACTTTTCTACATGGAAGCAGAGTGACTGTTCTACATGGGAATCAGAATGACTGTTCTACATGGGAATCAGAATGACTGTTCTACATGGGAATCAGAATGACTGTTCTACATAGGAATCAGAATGACTGTTCTACACGGGAATCAGAATTAGTGTTTTACATTGGAATCAGAATGACTGTTCTACATGGGAATCAGAATGACTGTTCTACATGGGAATCAGAATGACTGTTTTACATGGGAATCAGAATGACTGTTCTACATGGGAATCAGAATGACTGTTCTACATAGGAATCAGAATGAATGACTGTTCTACATTGGAATTAGAATGACTGTTCTACGTAGGAATCAGAATGACTGTTCTACATGGGAATCAGAATGAATGACTGTTCGACATGGGAATCAGAATGAATGACTGTTCTACATAGGAATCAGAAGGACTGTTCTAAATGGGAATCAGAATGACTGTTCTACATGGGAATCAGAATGACTGTTCTACATGGGAATCAGAATGACTGTTCTACATGTGAATCAGGATGAATGACTTTTCTACATAGGAATCAGAATGACTGTTCTACATGGGAATCAGAATGAATGACTGTTCGACATGGGAATCAGAATGACTGTTCTACATCGGAACCAGAATGACTGTTCTACATAGGAATCAGAATGACTGTTCTACATGGGAATTAGAATGACTGTTCTACATGGGAATCAGAATGACTGTTCTACATAGGAATCAGAATGACTGTTCTACATGGGAATCAGAATGACTGTTTTAAATGGGAATCAGAATGACTGTTCGACATGGGAATCAGAATGACTGTTCTACATTGGAATCAGAATGACTGTTTTAAATGGGAATCAGAATGACTGTTCGACATGGGAATCAGAATGACTGTTCTACATGGGAATCAGAATGACTGTTCTACATGGGAATCAGAATGACTGTTCTACATAGGAATCAGAATGACTGTTCTACACGGGAATCAGAATTAGTGTTTTACATGGGAATCAGAATGACTGTTCTACATGGGAAGCAGAGTGACTGTTCGACATGGGAATCAGAATGACTGTTCGACATGGGAAGCAGAGTGACTGTTCTACATGGGAATCAGAAGGACTGTTCTAAATGGGAATCAGAATGACTGTTCTACATGGGAATCAGAATGACTGTTCTACATAGGAATCAGAATGACTGTTCTACATGGGAATCAGAATGACTGTTCTACATGGGAATCAGAATGACTGTTTTACATAGGAATCAGAATGACTATTCCACACAGGAATCCGAATGACTGTTCTACACAGGAATCAGAATGAATGACTGTTCTACACGGGAATCAGAATGACTGTTCTACATGGGAATCAGAATGACTGTTTTACATGGGAATCAGAATGACTGTTTTACATAGGAATCAGAATGAATGTTCTACATGGGAATCAGAATGAATGACTGTTCTACACGGGAATCAGAATGACTGTTCTACATGGGAATCAGAATGTTCTACATAGGAATCAGAATGACTGTTCTACATAGGAATCAGAATGACTGTTCTACATGGGAATCAGAATAACTGTTCTACATAGGAATCAGAATGAATGACTGTTCTACATGCAAATCAGAATGACTGTTCTACATGGGAATCAGAATGACTGTTTTACATGGGAATCAGAATGACTGTTCTACATGGGAATCAGAATGACTGTTTTACATTGGAATCAGAATGACTGTTCGACATAGGAATCAGAATGACTGTTCTACACGGGAATCAGAATGACTGTTTTACATAGGAATCAGAATGACTGTTCTACATGGGAATCAGAATGAATTTTCTACATGGGAATCAGAATGACTGTTTTACATGGGAATCAGAATGACTGTTCGACACGGGAATCAGAATGACTGTTCTACATAGCAATCTGAATTACTGTTCTACATAGGAATCAGAATGACTGTTCTACATGGGAATCAGAATGACTGTTCTAAATGGGAATCAGAATGACTGTTCTACATGGGAATCAGAATGACTGTTCTACATGGGAATCAGAATGACTGTTCTACATAGGAATCAGAATGACTGACTTTTCTACATGGGATTCAGAATGATTGTTCTACATGTGAATCAGAATGACTGTTCTACATGGGAATCAGAATTACTGTTCTACATAGGAATCAGAATGACTGTTCTACACAGGAATCAGAATTACTGTTTTACATAGGAATCAGAATGACTGTTCTACATGGGAATCAGAAAGACTGTTCTACATAGGAATCCAAATGACTGTTCTACATGGGAATCAGAATGACTGTTCTACATGGGAATCAGAATGACTGTTTTACATGGGAATCAGAATGACTGTTCTACATAGGAATCAGAATGACTGTTCTTCACGGGAATCAGAATTACTGTTTTACATAGGAATCAGAATGACTGTTCTACATGGGAATTAGAATGACTGTTCTACATGGGAATCAGAATGACTGTTTTACATGGGAATCAGAATGACTGTTCTACATGGGAATCAGAATGACTGTTCTACATGGGAATCAGAATGACTGTTTTACATGGGAATCAGAATGACTGTTCTACATGGGAATCAGAAAGACTGTTCTACATAGTAATCAGAATGACTGTTCTACATGGGATTCAGAATGACTGTTCTACATTGGAATCAGAATGACTGTTCTACATGGGAATCAGAATGACTGTTCTACATGGGAATCAGAATGACTGTTCTACATGGGTATCAGAATGACTGTTCTACATAGGAATCAGATTGACTGTTCTACACTGGAATCAGAATGACTGTTCTACACGGGAATCAGAATGACTGTTCTACAAGGGAATCAGAATGACTGTTCTACACGGGAATCAGAATGAATGACTGTTCTACAACGGAATCCGAATGACTGTTCTATATGGGAATCTGAATGACTGTTCTACATAGGAATCAGAATGACTGTTCTACATGGGAAACAGAATGACTGTTCTACATGGGAAACAGAATGACTGTTCTACATGGGAATCAGAATGACTGTTTTACATGGGAATCAGAATGACTGTTCTACATGGGAATCAGAATGACTGTTTTACATAGGAATCAGAATGACTGTTCTACATGGGAATCTGAATTACTGTTCTACACAGGAATAAGAATTACTGTTTTACATGGGAATCACAATTACTGTTTTACATGGGAATCCGAATGACTGTTCTACATGGGAATCAAAATGTTCTACATAGGAATTAGAATGACTGTTCTATATTGGAATTAGAATGACTGTTCTACATGGGAATCAGAATGACAGTTCTACATGGGAATCAGAATGAGTGTTCTACATGGGAATCAGAATGACTGTTCTACATGGGTATCAGAATGACTGTTCTACATAGGAATCAGAATGACTGTTCTACACGGGAATCTGAATGACTGTTCTACACGGGAATCAGAATGACTGTTCTACAAGGGAATCAGAAAGACTGTTCTACACAGGAATCAGAATGAATGACTGTTCTACACGGGAATCAGAATGACTGTTCTACATGGGAATCTGAATGACTGTTCTACATAGGAACCAGAATGACTGTTCTACATGGGAATCAGAATGACTGTTCTACATGGGAATCAGAATGACTGTTTTACATGGGAATCAGAATGACTGTTCTACACGGGAATCAGATTGACTGTTTTACATAGGAATCAGAATGACTGTTCTACATTGGAATCAGAATGACTGTTCTACACAGGAATCCAAATGACTGGTCTACATGTGAATCAGAATATTCTACATAGGAATCAGAATGACTGTTCTATATTGGATTAGAATGACTGTTCTACATGGGAATGAGAATAACTGTTCTACATAGGAATCAGAATGAATGACTGTTCTACATTCAAATCAGAATGACTGTTCTACATGGGAATCAGAATGACTGTTTTACATGTGAATCAGAATGACTGTTCAACATAGGAATCAGAATGACTGTTCTACATGGGAATCAGAATGACTGTTCTACATAGGAATCAGAATGACTGTTCTACATGGGAATCAGAATGACTGTTCTAAATAGGAATCAGAATGACTGTTCTACATGGGAATCAGAATGACTGTTTTACATGGGAATCAGAATGACTGTTTTACATGGGAATCAGAAAGACTGTTCTACATGGGAATCAGAATGACTGTTCTACATAGGAATTAGAATGACTGTTCTACATGGGAATCAGAATGACTGTTCTACATGGGAAGCAGAATGACTGTTTTACATAGGAATCAGAATGACTGTTCCACACAGGAATCAGAATGACTGTTCTACACAGGAATCAAAATGAATGACTGTTCTACACGGGAATCAGAATGACTGTTCTACATGGGAATCAGAATGACTGTTCTACACGGGAATCCGAATGACTGTTCTACATGGGAATCTGAATGACTGTTCTACATAGGAATCAGAATGACTGTTCTACATGGGAATCTGAATGACTGTTCTACATAGGAATCAGAATGACTGTTCTACATGGGAATCAGAATGACTGTTCTACATGGGAATCAGAATGACTGTTTTACATGGGAATCAGAATGACTGTTCTACATGGAAATCAGAATGACTGTTTTACATAGGAATCAGAATGACTGTTCTACATGGGAATCTGAATGACTGTTCTACACAGGAATCAGAATTACTGTTTTACATGGGAATCACAATTACTGTTTTACATGGGAATCCGAATGACTGTTCTACATGGGAATCCGAATGTTCTACATAGGAATCAGAATGACTGTTCTATATTGGAATTAGAATGACTGTTCTACATGGGAATCAGAATGACAGTTCTACATGGGAATCAGAATGAGTGTTCTACATGGGAATCAGAATGACTGTTCTACATGGGTATCAGAATGACTGTTCTACATAGGAATCAGAATGACTGTTCTACACGGGAATCTGAATGACTGTTCTACACGGGAATCAGAATGACTGTTCTACAAGGGAATCAGAATGACTGTTCTACACAGGAATCAGAATGAATGACTGTTCTACACGGGAATCAGAATGACTGTTCTACATGGGAATCTGAATGACTGTTCTACATAGGAACCAGAATGACTGTTCTACATGGGAATCAGAATGACTGTTCTACATGGGAAAATGAATGACATTTTTACATAGGAATCAGAATGACTGTTCTACATGGGAATCAGAATGACTGTTCTACACAGGAATCAAAATGACTGTTCTACATGGGAATCAGAATGTTCTACATAGGAATCAGAATGACTGTTCTATATTGGAATAGAATGACTGTTCTACATGGGAATGAGAATAACTGTTCTACATAGGAATCAGAATGAATGACTGTTCTACATTCAAATCGGAATGACTGTTCTACATGGGAATCAGAATGACTGTTTTACATGGGAATCAGAATGACTGTTCTACATGGGAATCAGAATTACTGTTTTACATGGGAATCAGAATGACTGTTCAACATAGGAATTAGAATGACTGTTCTACATGGGAATCAGAATGACTGTTCTACATAGGAATCAGAATGACTGTTCTACATAGGAATCAGAATGACTGTTCTACATGGGAAATAGAATGACTGTTCTAAATAGGAATCAGAATGACTGTTCTACATGGGAATCAGAATGACTGTTTTACATGGGAATCAGAATGACTGTTTTACATGGGAATCAGAATGACTGTTCTACATGGGAATCAGAATTACTGTTTTACATGGGAATCAGAATGACTGTTCAACATAGGAATCAGAATGACTGTTCTACATGGGAATCAGAATGACTGTTCTACATAGGAATCAGAATGACTGTTCTACATGGGAATCAGAATGACTGTTCTAAATAGGAATCAGAATGACTGTTCTACATGGGAATCAGAATGACTGTTTTACATGGGAATCAGAATGACTGTTTTACATGGGAATCAGAAAGACTGTTCTACATGGGAATCAGAATGACTGTTCTACATAGGAATTAGAATGACTGTTCTACATGGGAATCAGAATGACTGTTCTACATGGGAAGCAGAATGACTGTTTTACATAGGAATCAGAATGACTGTTCCACACAGGAATCAGAATGACTGTTCTACACAGGAATCAGAATGAATGACTGTTCTACACGGGAATCAGAATGACTGTTCTACATGGGAATCAGAATGACTGTTCTACACGGGAATCCGAATGACTGTTCTACATGGGAATCTGAATGACTGTTCTACATAGGAATCAGAATGACTATTCTACATGGGAATCTGAATGACTGTTCTACATGGGAATCAGAATGACTGTTTTACATGGGAATCAGAATGACTGTTCTACATGGGAATCAGAATGACTGTTTTACATAGGAATCAGAATGAATGTTCTACATGGGAATCTAAATGACTGGTCTACACAGGAATCAGAATTACTGTTTTACATGGGAATCACAATTACTGTTTTACATGGGAATCCGAATGACTGTTCTACATGGGAATCAGAATGTTCTACATAGGAATCAGAATGACTGTTCTATATTGGAATTAGAATGACTGTTCTACATGGGAATCAGAATGACAGTTCTACATGGGAATCAGAATGAGTGTTCTACATGGGAATCAGAATGACTGTTCTACATGGGTATATGAATGACTGTTCTACATAGGAATCAGAATGACTGTTCTACACGGGAATCTGAATGACTGTTCTACACGGGAATCAGAATGACTGTTCTACAAGGGAATCAGAATGACTGTTCTACACAGGAATCAGAATGACTGTTTTACATAGGAATCAGAATGACTGTTCTACACAGGAATCAGAATGAATGACTGTTCTACATGGGAATCAGAATGACTGTTCTACATGGGAATCAGAATGACTGTTTTACATGGGAATCAGAATGACTGTTTTAGACGTGCATCAGAATGACTGTTCTACACGTGAATCAGAATGACTGTTTTACATGGAATCAGAATGACTGTTCTACATGGGAATCAGAATGACTGTTCTACATGGGAATCAGAATGACTGTTTTACATGGGAATCATAATGACTGTTCTACACGGGAATCTGAATGACTGTTTTACATAGGAATCAGAATGACTGTTCTACATGCAAATCAGAATGACTGTTCTACATGGGAATCAGAATGACTGTTTTACATGGGAATCAGAATGAATGTTCGACATGGGAATCAGAATGACTCTTCTACACGGGAATCAGAATGACTGTTTTACATAGGAATCAGAATGACTGTTCTACATGGGAATCAGAATGATTGTTTTACATGGGAATCAGAATGACTGTTCTATACGGGAATCAGAATGACTGTTCTACAAGGGAATCAAAATGACTGTTTTACATGGGAATCAGAAAGACTGTTCTACATGGGAATCAGAATGACTGTTCTACTTGGGAATCAGAATTACTGTTTTACATGGGTATCATAATGACTGTTCTACACGGGAATCAGAATGACTGTTTTACATAGGAATCAGAATGACTGTTCTACAAGGGAATCAGAATGACTGTTCTACACGGGAATCAGATTTACTGTTTTACATGGGAATCCGAATGACTGTTCTAAATGGGAATCGGAATGTTCTACATAGGAATCAGAATGACTGTTCTACATAGGAATCAGAATGACTGTTCTACATGGGAATCAGAATAACTGTTCTACATGGGAATCAGAATTACTGTTTTACAAGGGAATCAGAATAACTGTTCTACATAGGAATCAGAATGAATGACTCTTCTACATGCAAATCAGAATGACTGTTCTACATGGGAATCAGAATGACTGTTTTACATGGGAATCAGAATGAATGTTCGACATGGGAATCAGAATGACTGTTCTGCACGGGAATCAGAATGACTGTTTTACATAGGAATCAGAATGACTGTTCTACATGGGAATCAGAATGATTGTTTTACATGGGAAGAAGAATGACTATTCTATACGGGAATCAGAATGACTGTTCTACATGGGAATCAGAATGACTGTTCTACATAGGAATCAGAATGAATGACTGTTCAACATGCAAATCAGAATGACTGTTCTACATTGGAATCAGAATGACTGTTCTACATGGGAATCAGAATGACTGTTTTACATGGGAATCAGAATGACTGTTCTACATGGGAATCAGAATGACTGTTCTACATAGGAATCAGAATGAATGACTGTTCTACATTGGAATTAGAATGACTGTTCTACGTAGGAATCAGAATGACTGTTCTGCATGGGAATCAGAATGAATGACTGTTCGACATGGGAATCAGAATGAATGACTGTTCTACATGGGAATCAGAAGGACTGTTCTAAATGGGAATCAGAATGACTGTTCTACATGGGAATCAGAATGACTGTTCTGCATGGGAATCAGAATGACTGTTCTACATGTGAATCAGAATGAATGACTGTTCGACATGGGAATCAGAATGAATGACTGTTCTACATGGGAATCAGAAGGACTGTTCTACACGGGAAGAAGAATGACTATTCTATACGGGAATCAGAATGACTGTTCTACATGGGAATCAGAATGATTGTTTTACATGGGAAGAAGAATGACTATTCTATACGGGAATCAGAATGACTGTTCTACATGGGAATCAGAATGACTGTTCTACATAGGAATCAGAATGAATGACTGTTCAACATGCAAATCAGAATGACTGTTCTACATGGCAATCAGAATGACTGTTTTACATGGGAATCAGAATGACTGTTCTACATGGGAATCAGAATGACTGTTCTACATGGGAATCAGAATGACTGTTTTACATGGGAATCAGAATGACTGTTCTACATGGGAATCAGAATGACTGTTCTACATAGGAATCAGAATGAATGAATGTTCTACATTGGAATTAGAATGACTGTTCTACGTAGGAATCAGAATGACTGTTCTACATGGGAATCAGAATGAATGACTGTTCGACATGGGAATCAGAATGAATGACTGTTCTACATAGGAATCAGAAGGACTGTTCTAAATGGGAATCAGAATGACTGTTCTACATGGGAATCAGAATGACTGTTCTACATGGGAATCAGAATGACTGTTCTACATGTGAATCAGGATGAATTACTTTTCTACATAGGAATCAGAATGACTGTTCTACATGGGAATCAGAATGAATGACTGTTCGACATGGGAATCAGAATGACTGTTCTACATAGGAACCAGAATGACTGTTCTACATAGGAATCAGAATGACTGTTCTACATGGGAATCAGAATGACTGTTCTACATGGGAATCAGATTGACTGTTCTACATAGGAAATCCGAATGACTGTTCTACATGGGAATCAGAATGACTGTTTTAAATGGGAATCAGAATGACTGTTCGACATGGGAATCAGAATGACTGTTCTACATTGGAATCAGAATGACTGTTTTAAATGGGAATCAGAATGACTGTTCGACATGGGAATCAGAATGACTGTTCTACATGGGAATCAGAATGACTTTTCTACATGGGAAGCAGAGTGACTGTTCTACATGGGAATCAGAATGACTGTTCTACATGGGAATCAGAATGACTGTTCTACATGGGAATCAGAATGACTGTTCTACATAGGAATCAGAATGACTGTTCTACACGGGAATCAGAATTAGTGTTTTACATGGGAATCAGAATGACTGTTCTACATGGGAATCAGAATGACTGTTCTACATGGGAATCAGAATGACTGTTTTACATGGGAATCAGAATGACTGTTCTACATAGGAAGATGAATGACTGTTCTACATAGGAATCAGAATGAATGACTGTTCTACATTGGAATTAGAATGACTGTTCTACGTAGGAATCAGAATGACTGTTCTACATGGGAATCAGAATGAATGACTGTTCGACATGGGAATCAGAATGAATGACTGTTCTACATAGGAATCAGAAGGACTGTTCTAAATGGGAATCAGAATGACTGTTCTACATGGGAATCAGAAGGACTGTTCTAAATGGGAATCAGAATGACTGTTCTACATGGGAATCAGAATGACTGTTCTACATGTGAATCAGGATGAATGACTTTTCTACATAGGAATCAGAATGACTGTTCTACATGGGAATCAGAATGAATGACTGTTCGACATGGGAATCAGAATGACTGTTCTACATAGGAACCAGAATGACTGTTCTACATAGGAATCAGAATGACTGTTCTACATGGGAATCAGAATGACTGTTCTACATGGGAATCAGAATGACTGTTCTACATAGGAATCAGAATGACTGTTCTACATGGGAATCAGAATGACTGTTTTAAATGGGAATCAGAATGACTGTTCGACATGGGAATCAGAATGACTGTTCTACATGGGAATCCGAATGACTGTTCTACATGGGAATCAGAATGACTGTTCTACATAGGAATCAGAATGACTGTTCTACACGGGAATCAGAATTAGTGTTTTACATGGGAATCAGAATGACTTTTCTACATGGGAATCAGAATGACTGTTCTACATAGGAATCAGAATGAATGACTGTTCTACATTGGAATTAGAATGACTGTTCTACGTAGGAATCAGAATGACTGTTCTACATGGGAATCAGAATGAATGACTGTTCGACATGGGAATCAGAATGAATGACTGTGCTACATAGGAATCAGAAGGACTGTTCTAAATGGGAATCAGAATGACTGTTCTACATGGGAATCAGAATGACTGTTCTACATGGGAATCAGAATGACTGTTCTACATGTGAATCAGGATGAATGACTTTTCTACATAGGAATCAGAATGACTGTTCTACATGGGAATCAGAATGAATGACTGTTCGACATGGGAATCAGAATGACTGTTCTACATAGGAACCAGAATGACTGTTCTACATAGGAATCAGAATGACTGTTCTACATGGGAATCAGAATGACTGTTCTACATGGGAATCAGAATGACTGTTCTACATAGGAATCAGAATGACTGTTCTACATGGGAATCAGAATGACTGTTTTAAATGGGAATCAGAATGACTGTTCGACATGGGAATCAGAATGACTGTTCTACATTGGAATCAGAATGACTGTTTTAAATGGGAATCAGAATGACTGTTCGACATGGGAATCAGAATGACTGTTCTACATGGGAATCAGAATGACTGTTCTACATGGGAATCAGAATTAGTGTTTTACATGGGAATCAGAATGACTGTTCTCCATGGGAAGCAGAGTGACTGTTCGACATGGGAATCAGAATGACTTTTCTACATGGGAAGCAGAGTGACTGTTCTACATGGGAATCAGAATGACTGTTCTACATAGGAACCAGAATGACTGTTCTACATAGGAATCAGAATGACTGTTCTACATGGGAATCAGAATGACTGTTCTACATGGGAATCAGAATGACTGTTCTACATAGGAATCAGAATGACTGTTCTACATGGGAATCAGAATGACTGTTTTAAATGGGAATCAGAATGACTGTTCGACATGGGAATCAGAATGACTGTTCTACATTGGAATCAGAATGACTGTTTTAAATGGGAATCAGAATGACTGTTCGACATGGGAATCAGAATGACTGTTCTACATGGGAATCAGAATGACTTTTCTACATGGGAAGCAGAGTGACTGTTCTACATGGGAATCAGAATGACTGTTCTACATGGGAATCAGAATGACTGTTCTACATGGGAATCAGAATGACTGTTCTACATAGGAATCAGAATGACTGTTCTACACGGGAATCAGAATTAGTGTTTTACATGGGAATCAGAATGACTGTTCTACATGGGAATCAGAATGACTGTTCTACATGGGAATCAGAATGACTGTTTTACATGGGAATCAGAATGACTGTTCTACATGGGAATCAGAATGACTGTTCTACATAGGAATCAGAATGAATGACTGTTCTACATTGGAATTAGAATGACTGTTCTACGTAGGAATCAGAATGACTGTTCTACATGGGAATCAGAATGAATGACTGTTCGACATGGGAATCAGAATGAATGACTGTTCTACATAGGAATCAGAAGGACTGTTCTAAATGGGAATCAGAATGACTGTTCTACATGGGAATCAGAATGACTGTTCTACATGGGAATCAGAATGACTGTTCTACATGTGAATCAGGATGAATGACTTTTCTACATAGGAATCAGAATGACTGTTCTACATGGGAATCAGAATGAATGACTGTTCGACATGGGAATCAGAATGACTGTTCTACATAGGAACCAGAATGACTGTTCTACATAGGAATCAGAATGACTGTTCTACATGGGAATCAGAATGACTGTTCTACATGGGAATCAGAATGACTGTTCTACATAGGAATCAGAATGACTGTTCTACATGGGAATCAGAATGACTGTTTTAAATGGGAATCAGAATGACTGTTCGACATGGGAATGAGAATGACTGTTCTACATTGGAATCAGAATGACTGTTTTAAATGGGAATCAGAATGACTGTTCGACATGGGAATCAGAATGACTGTTCTACATGGGAATCAGAATGACTGTTCTACATGGGAATCAGAATGACTGTTCTACATAGGAATCAGAATGACTGTTCTACACGGGAATCAGAATTAGTGTTTTACATGGGAATCAGAATGACTGTTCTACATGGGAAGCAGAGTGACTGTTCGACATGGGAATCAGAATGACTTTTCTACATGGGAAGCAGAGTGACTGTTCTACATGGGAATCAGAATGACTGTTCTACATGGGAATCAGAATGACTGTTCTACATGGGAATCAGAATGACTGTTCTACATAGGAATCAGAATGACTGTTCTACACGGGAATCAGAATTAGTGTTTTACATGGGAATCAGAATGACTGTTCTACATGGGAATCAGAATGACTGTTCTACATGGATGTTTAAAATGGTTTAGGTTGTCTTTTTTTATCAACTTTCCTAACCCTGACAGTCATTCTGAATGCAGGTTTCAGGGTGAACAAAAATTCCATCTGTTGGATAGCCTAACTTTGGCTGGATTCCAATAGGAATTACACATCACTATGCAAGGCAGGCAACATAATGTGATTTGCAGGCCTGATGTGGCCTTTAAACCAGTAGTTTCCTAACACCACTGTGTTAGGGTAAAATTAGGACATCAAATTACGGGCTTATGAAATATTGTATGTATTGTCATATAGTTACATTTTAATGATGATGATGGCATTTCCCTAGGTACCCACTTGGTGAAAGCCACAGGCCTTTAAAATGAAATAATTTGATAACCATGTCTCTGTCACTAACAAATAAAGTCATAGGTGGTAACTGTACAATTCACTTGAAAAAGAAAGGCACCATAGGAAATATGCAAATTAGGCTTTGCATTATACAGTGTTAAAATTCCACTCCAAAACTATTTACTGTAACACTACAGGTGTTAATGTCTTACACTGAGAAAACAGTGTCAGCACTAAGCAAAGTGAGACCAGTTTACTCTACATCATGGGTTATAATTTACACTGTAGGTGTTGCATATTCCTCTACAGTAGAGATACGCAAACACCACAATCAAGTTAATTTGAACACTGTAAGAGTTGAATTGGGAACCCTGCAACAAGGTTAAATATTCAAAAGTGTTATTTTAACACCAGTACAGTGGGTCTCGTGTTCACTGAAAATAACTTAAATGTAGCACTTTCAGAGTGAAATGTACACCATTGATTTTGCTGTGTGCTACAGGGAGGATGTTGGATCA
Source organism: Salmo trutta (assembly GCF_901001165.1). Taxonomy (NCBI): domain Eukaryota; kingdom Metazoa; phylum Chordata; class Actinopteri; order Salmoniformes; family Salmonidae; genus Salmo; species Salmo trutta. The sequence goes on from NC_042963.1 coordinate 30,681,080, forward strand.
AGTAAAGCCCGCTTAATGTCAAACTGTGCTGAGCCATGAATGACAAGCTTGCTGCTTAGTCTTGTTTCACTCACAAACACACACACACACACACACTTCATATTTTGGCAGCCACATTCTCCATCTTTGGACAGAGATGATAACCCCAGAGCTGATTTCTCTGCTCATATGCCTTCCCTGGAACCCCCAACCAGCCATATCCTTACCTCACTCCTTCATACCAACAGCTCATACTACTACTCATACATTCACCTTCTATTCCCCTCACCACACACATGATCCCACGAGACCAGAGTGCTGTATGTGTGCACGTGTGTGTGCGTGCCTCCATGCCTGTGTGTGTGTGTGTGTATACAGTATGTGTGTGTACCACAGGAGGCTGCTGAGTGGAGGACGGCTCATTATACTGGCTGGAATGGAGTAAATGGAATGGCATCTAACACATGGAAACCATGTGTTTGATCTGTTGGATACCGTTCCATTTATTCCATTCCAGCCATTACTATGCGCTTGTCCTCCCCAATTAAGGTGCCAACGGCTGGCTGCCTGTGGTGTGTTCGCCTATGGAAACCTAATGGATTTCTGCTGCTCCGTCTCAATGAGCCATGACCATCCTTTCGAAGCACTTCACGGCTACAGACTGAGTGCTACGGGTCCGTAGTCATTTATGCAGGTTAACTTAGTGTTCTTAGGCACGGGCACTATGGTGGTCTGCTTAAAACATGTTGGTATTACAGACTCGGACAGGGAGAGGTTGAAAATGTCAGTGAAGGCACTTGCCAGTTGTTAAGCGCATGCTCACAGTGCACGTCCTGGTAATCCGTCTGGCCCTGCGGCCTTGTAAATGTTGACCTGTTTAAAGGTCTTACTCACGTCGGCTGCGGAGAGCATGATCACACAGTCTTCCAGAACAGCTGGTGCTCTCATGCATGTTTCAGTGTTATTTGCCTCAAAGCGAGCATAGAAGTAGCTTAGCTCGTCTGGTAGGCTCGTGTCACTGGACATCTCTCGGCACTGTTGCCCTTTGTAGTCTGTAATGGTTTGCAAGCCCTGCCAAATCCAACGAGCGTCAGAGCCAGTGTAGTACAATTCGATCTTAGTCCTGTATTGACACTTTGCCTGTTTGATGGTTCGTCGGAGTGCATAGCGAGATTTCTTATAAGCTTCCGGGTTAGAGTGCTGCTCCTTGAAAGCGACAGTTCTAGCCTTTAGCTCAGTACCAATGTTGCCTGTAATCCATGGCTTCTGGTTGGCGTATGTATGTACGGTGACTGTGGGTACGACGTCATCGATGCACTTATTGATGAAGCCAATGACTGATGTGGTGTACTCCTCAATGCCATTGGAGGAATCCCTGAACATATTCCAGTCTGTGCTAGCAAAACAGTCCTGTAGTTTTGTATCTGCTTCATCTGACCACTTTTTTATTGATCTAGTCACTGGTGCTTCATGCTTTAATTTTTGCTTGTAAGCAGGAATCGGGAGGAAAGAATTATGGTCAGATTTGCCAAATGGATGGCGAGGGAGAGCTTTGTATGCGTTCAGAGTTTTCTTTCCCTCTGATTACACATTTAACATGCTGATAGAAATTTGGTGAAATGGATTTAAGTTTCCCTGCAACACCTCTGGGTGAGCGTTTTCTTGTTTGCTTATAGTGGAATACAGCTCTTTCAATGCTGTCTCAATGCTAGCCTCCGACTGTGGTGGTATGTAGCTATGAAAAATACAGATGAAACTCTCTAGGTAGGTTCTATCCTTCCGGTGCAGCATGTAACCAGCAGTATGTTGATAGTGTCGTCATTCAACCACGTCTCAGTGAAGCATAAGATATTACAGTTTTGAATGTCCCGTTGGTAGTTTAATCTTCCACGTAGGTCATATATTTTATTGTCCATTTAGACTGTTGTGATAAAATAAACTTTTGTATTTGATTTTAAACTTCACCAATGCCTCTTTGTTTTCTGTCCTCTATTATTACAGTTTGCATATACTGTGGTATAAAAGTGTAGTTATTGTGATTAAATATGTGATCTAACTGCCCAACACTCCAAAGTACTAAGGCTGATATAGTAGTCTATCAAATAAATATTGAAATATTTTTTACTTTGATTATTTTTCACTGCTTTTCACTGAAGTAAAACTTTTTCAACTCTCACAAAAATCATTTTAAAGAGCAAGTTTAAAAAAAAAATCTGGTTTGGAAAATGACCATCTAGTTCTCATGTGCCAACCCATCACCACTATCCGTGCAATGGAGAAACTTGCACTCCTGTAGCCTAGATCTGAGATAATTGGATAGTGAAACTTGCATTCAGACAACTAGAAAAGCAATGGCGGTGACGTTCAAGCCCTACTCTCCCCTGCCCGATTGCTCAACCCAAAATGAGAAATACAGTAACTTCCTCCATTAGTATCCATAGCTGATCCATCTCTGTCTGATCCATCTCGGTCTGTCCCTCGCTCCCTGCGCTGGCCCATGTGCTCCTCTGCATCTGTGAGTATCCATAGAAACCTCCCCATTTGGGCTGCTCAATGACGAGACATGAGAGAGTTGTTAGCTGATAATAGTTTCCATCATCATTTTTCCCAGTAAAGAAAGTTTGACAAAAGAAAAGTCCACCCCTGTCGAACGGATACAAATGTTGTCGATCTTTAGCTGCCACTATAGCTGCCATTTCTATTGCAATGTTTTTGGCGGGGACATTGCTTTTGTCAAAAAAATATGTGGCATCGTTAGGCCTGGGCTTCTGGGGCCTAGCCCCAAAATCTTTACATAACCGAGCATCACTTGCGCTATACAGTAGCAGGCACAGCAAGAAGCCCCTGGAGTGAAGCGCCTGTGCCTGCGGTGATTGGTCGAGTTTTCACAATGCAGTGGACCGCTCACGTCCCTTGACCCCTCCCCACTACTACAGCACCGGTTAGATGTCAAGTCATTACTCAGCAAAACGCCTGTCACTCGGTCAGGGTCTGCAGCATTGCACAGAGCAAATATGGATATTCTGAGCTTCTTCTGAAAGAGAGACAAAAAAAGCAAACCGGTTGAGAACGAGCAGGCAGTAGTGAATGAGGTGGAGAGCAGCCAGAAAGTAAAAGTGCAGCAGCAGCAGAGTTAGCCACAGGTTTATGCAGGGTTGGTGGTAGCTAACTAGCTACAGTAGACATGCTGAGGGAGACTAAGGGTTAGCTAATTCTAATAAGATAGCATTAGTGCTCAGCATCCATAAACTATTGGTTTTCAGTCAGAGTTATTTAACAGTATATTTAGTGAATGGGCAAGCTAAGGATGTTGATTTAAGTCATGATATTAGGAAAAGTGTTTATTTTCAGCGAGTGTATTTGATGGGTTTTGTTTCTGCTTTAGCTAACTTGACTGGCTAGCCACTTTGTTAGCCACTGGCTCCCTGTTTAAAATGGGCAATGCTGAGGTAGTAGAACTGACCAAATGAAATGAATCATAGAGGTCTTATAACCTATTCCATTCTACAGGTAAACAGGATTGTCTTATGCCTGTTATTTCCATATAGAAAGGCCAGCATCCCGGAGCTGCATCTTCACTGTTGACGTTGAGACTGGTGTTTTGCGGGTACTATTTAATGAAGCTGCCAGTTGAGGACTTGTAAGGCGTCTGTTTCTCAAACTAGACACTCTAATGTACTCGTCCTCTTGCTCAGTTGTGCTCCCACTCCTCTTTCTATTCTGGTTAGAGACAGTTTGCGCTGTTCTGTGAAGGGAGTAGTACACAGCGTTGTACCAGATTTTCAGTTTCTTGGCAATTTCTCGCAAGGAATAGCCTTAATTTCTCAGAACAAGAATAGACTCACGAGTTTCAGAAGAAAGTTATTTGTTTCTGGCCATTTTGAGCCTGTAATCGAACCCACAAATGCTGATGCTCCAGATACTCAACTAGTCTGAAGAAGACCAGTTTTATTGCTTCTTTAATTAGAACAACAGTTTTCAGCTGCTAACATAATTTCAAAAGGGTTTTCTAATGATCAATTAGCCTTTTAAAATGACTTGGATTAGCTAACACAACGTGCCATTGGATCACAGGAGTGATGGTTGCTGATAATGGGCCTCTGTACGCCTATGTAGATATTCCATTTTTTTTTTATCAGCCGTTTCCAGCTACAATAGTCATTTACAACATTAACAATGTCTACACTGTATGTCTGATCAATTTGATGTTATTTTAATGGACCAAAAAATTGCTTTTCTTTCAAAAACAAGGACATTTCTAAACTTTTGAACTGTAGTGTAAAAAAAAGTAAATTTCCATGATTCACTTAGTTACTACTTTTTGTATTGTTTTTGCATTGTTGAAAGGTGAACCTGCAAGTAAGCATTTCATTGCATTGTGTACTGTCAAGCCCCATATACTACCCACCACTGCGACCTGTATGCTCTCGTTGGCTGGTCCTCGCTACATATTCGTCGCCAAACCCACTGGCTCCAGGTCATGTATAAGTCTTTGCTAGCTAAAGCCCCGCCTTATCTCAGCTCTCTGGTCACCATAGCAACACGCTAACGTAGCATGCGCTCCAGCAGGTATATTTCACTGGTCATCCCCAAAGCCAACACTTCCTTTGGCCGCCTTTCCTTACAGTTCTCTGCTGCCAATGACTGGAACAAATTGCAAAAATCACTGAAGCTGGAGTCTTATTTCTCCCTCTCTAACTTTAAGCATCAGCTGTCAGAGCAGCTTACCGATCACTGTACCTGTACACAGCCATCTGTAAATAGCCCATCCAACTACCTCCTCCCCATATTGTTACTTATCCTCTTGCTCTTTTGCACCCCAGTATCTCTACTTGCACATCATCATCTGCACATCTATCACTCCAGTGTTAATGCTAAATTGTCATTATTTTGCCTCTATGGCCTATTTATTGCCTATCCTCCCTACTCTTCTACATTTGCACACACTGTACATAGATTTTTCTATTGTGTTATTGACTGTACGTTTGTTTATGTGTAACCCTGTGTTGTTGTTTTTGTCGCACTGCTTTGCTTTATCTTGGCCAGGTCGCAGTTGTAAATAAGAACTTGTTCTCAACTGGCCTATATGGTTAAATAAAGGTGAAATAAAAAATAAATAAATAAAAAATATCTACAGTAGCTTTGATTGGACTGATTATGTCAACATCATACTTTCCAAAATTTAAGCTAGGAAGCTATCAGTCATCATCATGTATCAAGTCGACAATCCACTGGCGAATCCTTTTCAATCCTTGTCATATGAAGCAAAATAATGAAGAGAAATTATAGATAAAACAAATTGATGCTCATCGGCCATTGGACATAAACATTACACAACAAGTTGGAAATCGCAAATTCAGTATGCTAGAGTGGTTTGGAAGGAATCAGTGACTAACTGCAAGTATTGCAAAGCAATCACTAGCCTGCTATTCAGTGGAGTGTGTGGTCCAATTCTGGGTTTAAGGGTGTATTTTCTACACTTAAAAGGATAAACATTTGACGTTGGCCTTGCTCTCAATCCAGCATGACTTCTGCCGCATTCAAAACAACTGTAAACTCAGAAATGGGAAATGTCAGACTTCGGTGAGTTCAAGACCACTGGGAACGTGGAAAAAACGAGCTCTGACTGGGAAAATACGTTATGAATGGTCATCCAACTCGGAATTGCATGTCAGGAACTCGGGCCTCTTTCTGGAGCTACGACCTGAAGATCACTGATGTCCTCATAATTCAACCTTGTTTATTTCCGCGTTCCCAGTTGTCTTGAAAGCACCATAAATCCAGAGAATGCCAGACTTTGATGACAAAGTTTGATGATAAAATTTCCCCATGAAGGACCACCGCGCCACCTTCTTGTTCAAGTGAGCACAGCACTGAGTCCAAAAATGTATTGTATGCTACTGCATAAATTACATGTATACTATAGCTAAGAAAGTAATACTAAGTGTATGTTGTGTAGCAAGCTGTTAGTGGCCCATGTGCCTCACCCTAATAATTTGGTCCATTTCCCCCTCTTAATTTAACCTACTGTTCTGACTTGGTGGTGCACATGTAGCCTATAGCTTGTTTTAGAGAAATGTAATAATTGAATATTGTAAGAGTTTTCATTGTCTTCTTATATACCCACTTTATTTATTCTATGGTTTATCCTACAGTTCTGACTTGGTGTACAGGGAGAATACTGTAAGAACATGACAAAATCTCCACTGCTCATTTGTATACCAAAGCACGGATTTTCTGTTTTTTTTTTGTTCTGAATTCTGTCGCTGTACATTTCAAATGTGCTGAACAAGTAGTTATATTGACTACATCCGTCCTAGCTCGCTCGCCGTCCCCTTATGCTATAGTTTGTACATTTCAATTGTCAGTAGAAATCACATGTGTTTAACAAGTCAGCCATATCAGCTATGTTTTTTTAAAAGGCAGTAAATGAGGCTGAATGAACTGTTTCGCTGCCAGAGAAGGCTCCGCTGATAGCCAGGTGTAGCAGTGATAAGGTGTTGGGACTGCTGTTGGGACTCTGCTGTTGGGACAGCATTATGTAGGCCCTAACAGTTTGTGGGAACCGTTTGTCACCGTTATAGTGCAATAAATGTATTGTTTAATGTTGTGTTGTATTGTGTATTGACTTTGCTGGCATGCATCTTTGCTGGCATGCTTCTTTTTTTTTTTTTTTTTTGCCCCACCAAGATTTACATGCTAAAATCGCCACTGCTCATTTGTATACCAAAGCACAGAATATCTGACCGAAGCCTCACTGAGTGATGAAACTCGGTGACGCCAACGAGGTCGTCAACACGTCCGTGCAGTGGCGGATTTAGTTATAGGCGACATGGGCAGCCGCCCAATGTGGCACAGGGCGCCCGCACAAAAACATTTGGAATAGTGACATTTGCGCGATCGGTTTTCTATCGATCATTTGCACGTCACATCAATGATATCATGTCACCGTGTGGGACTGTGGGTCAATTATCCTTGTCGGAGTGGGTGCCCTGATTCTAGTTTGTGAGCTAGGCAGGCTACTGCCCGGGAAGGTCTCCCACTCAGAAGTATGAGATGGGGAGGGGGGCGGGGGTAGGTTGACCATACGTCTCCCCACTGGAAGCCCGAGGTAGGTGGAGCGGGGGAATCTATCAAAGAGCGCACCTCTTGTACAGTACTAATGCAATTCGTAAAATCAGTCACGCTACAAAATGCTACTAAATAAACCACAATTCATTCATAATACTGTGAATATATATTTTCACATAAATATTGTTGTATTTTTTTCTGGTTTGTGCGAAATCGTTAAGAATAATATAAAACCAGTCTGCACACCACCAAGGTGAATTGGTTTAGTCTTAACTCTTGGGGGATGGGTAATGTATTGATGCTCGAGTGCCAAATCAAGACAAATTTGTTTATATTTGTCTTTGTTACTTCTTTTTGAAATTTACGAGTCTTATTTTTGTATATATATTTTTTTATATTTCTATAATTTTAAATGTTATGATTATTTATTTGTGTTGTTTATTTGGCTCCCTGGGGGTTCACCCAGGGAGCCATACAAGCTAGAACCGCCTTTGCGTCCGTGAGGCAGAAATTTTGTTTATTTGTTTGTTTTGTGCATAAAGAAATATGGAAACTAAATCGTTTACCACGACACATGGGTTAGAAGTGACTTTGAAGAGGAGTGGTGATGAAGGTGATGATCTGGTCCAGACAGTTTTCTTATTATGATGAACTGGATGGAAGTAATTGTGGAGGAATCGTAAGTATGGCTAGTTTATGATTGTGATATTATTTGGAAACATTTACTGTGTGATACGCATTGGCTATTTGGTTTGTTTGAAAACATTTACTATTTAGCCTCGTGTCGATAACGGTTCTTCTTTTACTATGTTAATAGCCTAACGGTAAAGTCGCCTTCTATTATTTACTCTGTTTATATGATATGGGAGTAGCCTAGTCTACAATAACATTATTGGATGTGCTGTTGTTATTTATTTCATGGATAAATACAATTGTAAATGAAAATATACATATTTGGTGATACAGGGTTCATTTTATCTAAAAAAAAAAATATGCGCATTTCTTCACTGGAGATGTGTTTCTATCAAATCGACTTGCTGTGGATAAAAGGCTGTGTGTGATGACTTAGTGCACATAAAAATAACATTTGCGGTTAAATTCAAATGTACCGAATAAAAAATACAATTTAAATGGGTTTCCATTGCATTTTCAATTCTACTGGTCGTTTTATAAATAAAATAAAAATAGTTTTATATCGAATGTGCCCGCTCGCAGATACATTGCGCAAATATATTATAGTACATGATGAGATTATTATGGACAAAAGAGTGAGATTATTTGTACATGACAAACACGCAACCAAGCATCTACCATCATGTCACCAAAATAAAAACCTCAATATTTATTGGAAAAGTGCCACAAGCTCATCACCGTGCACTTTCACCACCCTGTGAAGTTTATCATCATTTATTTAATCTGTAGCCTAATAAACTGCATGCTTTCCCGAGTCATAGTGGGAGAATCACATTACACATCATCTCCTGACTCCAAGTTTACTTTGATATGATGGTTATTATATCAATATTTCCGCATAAAGGCTTACCACCGCCATTTCTAACATAAATAATTTTACCTACACAAAAAGGTTCCATCTTGTTAAGGTAGGTTTATTTAGTTTTGTCAACATTTGGAAAGTTTACCGACAAATATGCTATCTGACATGTAGCCTACTTTGTATGGAAACCTGGTTAAAGATGTCCACTGGGCAAAAACTGGTTGAATCAGCATTGTTTCCACGTCATTTCAACCAAAAAATATATGTCATGATGTTCAATCAACTTGGGAAAACTGATTGGATTTTCAAAAAGTCATCAACTAAGGGAATTACGTATTTTTTTTATCCAACCGTTAGCCTAAATTCAATGACATGGTGAATTGTTTGGTTCATTTCACGTTGAATTCACGCTAGTTGACAACTCAACCAAATGTAAATCAAAAAACTAGACGTTGAACTGATGTCTGTGCCAAGAGGGGATGTTATTTTCTACACAGAATATCATACAAAATGATTGCCAATAATACCGTTCTGATTCTGATTTCAGTCACTTCAAAACACCATACTGCTTCAGATTGAAATACTGCCAAAGGTCTGTCAGACTGATTCGTAAAATACTTTCATAGCCCTAATTAAAAAAGTTAGCCTATCATTTGTAATTATGTCACTTTTTTTACATGGTCATGTTTGGGAACCCGTGCTCTAGGGGGGTTTAAATGTGTGCAGCTGAAGATTGGTTTGAGTTGTCATCAGTGAAATAATTAATTGTAGGCTATATATATAGGCTATTTATTTTGCACTCCTATCTTTTATTCCATAAACTTGGAACATATTATGTTTTGTCATGTATACCTTTTCCCTTATTTTATATCTGAAATGCACTTCTTTCTGCTGTAGTTTATTCAAACATATTACCATAAACACATGAAGTTACTTGTCAATCACCTTTGAATACAGAATAATGGACTTTGCTTTATCTTACATTATTATCAACTCTTACAAAACACTTTTCACCCAAGTTAAAAATGCAGAATTTCTATTTTAGCAAACAAATAAAACAAAAATACTCAAGACAGAGCATTTAAAAGTAAAGTCACGCTACAGAAACAGGACACAATTGGGTGGGCCAGTGGCACCCCCTGCATAAACGGTAAAGCACATGAGCAACATAAAAGTCTAAGCTATGTACAATAAAATTGTTCTTCTACAGAGTCCGGATATGTCTAGTTATATGTGTTGCACTTTTTTGTTTCTAATCCAAGACCAAGAGTACAGGGCCTAGGCCAGCGTTTACCAAACTGTTTCTAATCCAAGACCAAGAATACAGGGCCTAGGCCAGCATTTACCAAACTGTTTCTAATCCAAGACCAAGAGTACAGGGCCTAGGCCAGGGTTTACCAAACTGTTTTTAATCCAAGACCAAGAGTACAGGGCCTAGGCCAGCGTTTACAAAACTGTTTCTAATCCAAGACCAAGAGTACAGGGCCTAGGCCAGCGTTTACCAAACTGTTTCTAATCCAAGACCAAGAGTACAGGGCCTAGGCCAGCGTTTACCAAACTGTTTCTAATCCAAGACCAAGAGTACAGGGCCTAGGCCAGGGTTTACCAAACTGTTTCTAATCCAAGACCAAGAGTACCGGTCCTAGGCCAGGGTTTACCAAACTGTTTCTAATCCAAGACCAAGAGTACAGAGCCTAGGCCAGCGTTTACCAAACTGTTTCTAATCCAAGACCAAGAGTACAGGGCCTAGGCCAGCGTTTACCAAACTGTTTCTAATCCAAGACCAAGAGTACAGGGCCTAGGCCAGCGTTTACCTAACTGTTTCTAATCCAAGACCAAGAGTACAGGGCCTAGGCCAGGGTTTACCAAACTGTTTCTAATCCAAGACCAAGAGTACAGGGCCTAGGCCAGCATTTACCAAACTGTTTCTAATCCAAGACCAAGAGTACAGGGCCTAGGCCAGCGTTTACCAAATGTTTCTAATCCAAGACCAAGAGTACAGGGCCTAGGCCAGCGTTTACCAAACTGTTTCTAATCCAAGACCAAGAGTACAGGGCCTAGGCCAGCGTTTACCAAACTGTTTCTAATCCAAGACCAAGAGTACAGGGCCTAGGCCAGCGTTTACCAAACTGTTTCTAATCCAAGACCAAGAGTACAGGGCCTAGGCCAGGGTTTACCAAACTGTTTCTAATCCAAGACCAAGAGTACAGGGCCTAGGCCAGCGTTTACCAAACTGTTTCTAATCCAAGACCAAGAGTACAGGGCCTAGGCTAGCGTTTTTCAACTGTTTCTAATCCAAGACCAAGAGTACAGGGCCTAGGCCAGCGTTTACCAAACTGTTTCTAATCCAAGACCAAGAGTACAGGGCCTAGGCCAGCGTTTACCAAACTGTTTCTAATCCAAGACCAAGAGTACAGGGCCTAGGCCAGCGTTTACCAAACTGTTTCTAATCCAAGACCAAGAGTACAGTGCCTAGGCCAGGGTTTACCAAACTGTTTCTAATCCAAGACCAAGAGTACAGGGCCTAGGCCAGGGTTTACCAAACTGTTTCTAATCCAAGACCAAGAGTACAGAGCCTAGGCCAGCATTTACCAAACTGTTTCTAATCCAAGACCAAGAGTACAGGGCCTAGGCCAGGGTTTACCAAACTGTTTTTAATCCAAGACCAAGAGTACAGGGCCTAGGCCAGCGTTTACAAAACTGTTTCTAATCCAAGACCAAGAGTACAGGGCCTAGGCCAGGGTTTACCAAACTGTTTCTAATCCAAGACCAAGAGTACAGGGCCTAGGCCAGCATTTACCAAACTGCTTCTAATCCAAGACCAAGAGTACAGGGCCTAGGCCAGGGTTTACCAAACTGTTTTTAATCCAAGACCAAGAGTACAGGGCCTAGGCCAGCGTTTACAAAACTGTTTCTAATCCAAGACCAAGAGTACAGGGCCTAGGCCAGCATTTACCAAACTGTTTCTAATCCAAGACCAAGAGTACAGGGCCTAGGCCAGCGTTTACCAAACTGTTTCTAATCCAAGACCAAGAGTACAGGGCCTAGGCCAGCGTTTACAAAACTGTTTCTAATCCAAGACCAAGAGTACAGGGCCTAGGCCAGCGTTTACCAAACTGTTTCTAATCCAAGACCAAGAGTACAGGGCCTAGGCCAGCGTTTACCAAACTGTTTCTAATCCAAGACCAAGAGTACAGTGCCTAGGCCAGGGTTTACCAAACTGTTTCTAATCCAAGACCAAGAGTACAGGGCCTAGGCCAGGGTTTACCAAACTGTTTCTAATCCAAGACCAAGAGTACAGAGCCTAGGCCAGCATTTACCAAACTGTTTCTAATCCAAGACCAAGAGTACAGGGCCTAGGCCAGCGTTTACCAAACTGTTTCTAATCCAAGACCAAGAGTACAGGGCCTAGGCCAGCGTTTACCTAACTGTTTCTAATCCAAGACCAAGAGTACAGGGCCTAGGCCAGGGTTTACCAAACTGTTTCTAATCCAAGACAAAGAGTACAGGGCCTAGGCCAGCATTTACCAAACTGTTTCTAATCCAAGACCAAGAGTACAGGGCCTAGGCCAGGGTTTACCAAACTGTTTCTAATCCAAGACCAAGAGTACAGGGCCTAGGCCAGCGTTTACCAAACTGTTTCTAATCCAAGACCAAGAGTACAGGGCCTAGGCTAGCGTTTTTCAACTGTTTCTAATCCAAGACCAAGAGTACAGGGCCTAGGCCAGCGTTTACCAAACTGTTTCTAATCCAAGACCAAGAGTACAGGGCCTAGGCCAGCGTTTACCAAACTGTTTCTAATCCAAGACCAAGAGTACAGGGCCTAGGCCAGCGTTTACCAAACTGTTTCTAATCCAAGACCAAGAGTACAGTGCCTAGGCCAGGGTTTACCAAACTGTTTCTAATCCAAGACCAAGAGTACAGGGCCTAGGCCAGGGTTTACCAAACTGTTTCTAATCCAAGACCAAGAGTACAGAGCCTAGGCCAGCATTTACCAAACTGTTTCTAATCCAAGACCAAGAGTACAGGGCCTAGGCCAGGGTTTACCAAACTGTTTTTAATCCAAGACCAAGAGTACAGGGCCTAGGCCAGCGTTTACAAAACTGTTTCTAATCCAAGACCAAGAGTACAGGGCCTAGGCCAGGGTTTACCATACTGTTTCTAATCCAAGACCAAGAGTACAGGGCCTAGGCCAGCATTTACCAAACTGCTTATAATCCAAGACCAAGAGTACAGGGCCTAGGCCAGGGTTTACCAAACTGTTTTTAATCCAAGACCAAGAGTACAGGGCCTAGGCCAGCGTTTACAAAACTGTTTCTAATCCAAGACCAAGAGTACAGGGCCTAGGCCAGCATTTACCAAACTGTTTCTAATCCAAGACCAAGAGTACAGGGCCTAGGCCAGCGTTTACCAAACTGTTTCTAATCCAAGACCAAGAGTACAGGGCCTAGGCCAGCGTTTACAAAACTGTTTCTAATCCAAGACCAAGAGTACAGGGCCTAGGCCAGCGTTTACCAAACTGTTTCTAATCCAAGACCAAGAGTACAGGGCCTAGGCCAGCGTTTACCAAACTGTTTCTAATCCAAGACCAAGAGTACAGTGCCTAGGCCAGGGTTTACCAAACTGTTTCTAATCCAAGACCAAGAGTACAGGGCCTAGGCCAGGGTTTACCAAACTGTTTCTAATCCAAGACCAAGAGTACAGAGCCTAGGCCAGCATTTACCAAACTGTTTCTAATCCAAGACCAAGAGTACAGGGCCTAGGCCAGCGTTTACCAAACTGTTTCTAATCCAAGACCAAGAGTACAGGGCCTAGGCCAGCGTTTACCTAACTGTTTCTAATCCAAGACCAAGAGTACAGGGCCTAGGCCAGGGTTTACCAAACTGTTTCTAATCCAAGACAAAGAGTACAGGGCCTAGGCCAGCATTTACCAAACTGTTTCTAATCCAAGACCAAGAGTACAGGGCCTAGGCCAGGGTTTACCAAACTGTTTTTAATCCAAGACCAAGAGTACAGGGCCTAGGCCAGCGTTTACAAAACTGTTTCTAATCCAAGACCAAGAGTACAGGGCCTAGGCCAGGGTTTACCAAACTGTTTCTAATCCAAGACCAAGAGTACAGGGCCTAGGCCAGCGTTTACCAAACTGTTTCTAATCCAAGACCAAGAGTACAGGGCCTAGGCCAGCGTTTACCAAACTGTTTCTAATCCAAGACCAAGAGTACAGGGCCTAGGCCAGCGTTTACCAAACTGTTTCTAATCCAAGACCAAGAGTACAGGGCCTAGGCCAGCGTTTACCAAACTGTTTCTAATCCAAGACCAAGAGTACAGGGCCTAGGCCAGGGTTTACCAAACTGTTTCTAATCCAAGACCAAGAGTACAGGGCCTAGGCCAGCGTTTACCAAACTGTTTCTAATCCAAGACCAAGAGTACAGGGCCTAGGCTAGCGTTTTTCAACTGTTTCTAATCCAAGACCAAGAGTACAGGGCCTAGGCCAGCGTTTACCAAACTGTTTCTAATCCAAGACCAAGAGTACAGGGCCTAGGCCAGCGTTTACCAAACTGTTTCTAATCCAAGACCAAGAGTACAGGGCCTAGGCCAGCGTTTACCAAACTGTTTCTAATCCAAGACCAAGAGTACAGGGCCTAGGCCAGGGTTTACCAAACTGTTTCTAATCCAAGACCAAGAGTACAGGGCCTAGGCCAGGGTTTACCAAACTGTTTCTAATCCAAGACCAAGAGTACAGAGCCTAGGCCAGCATTTACCAAACTGTTTCTAATCCAAGACCAAGAGTACAGGGCCTAGGCCAGGGTTTACCAAACTGTTTTTAATCCAAGACCAAGAGTACAGGGCCTAGGCCAGCGTTTACAAAACTGTTTCTAATCCAAGACCAAGAGTACAGGGCCTAGGCCAGGGTTTACCAAACTGTTTCTAATCCAAGACCAAGAGTACAGGGCCTAGGCCAGCGTTTACCAAACTGTTTCTAATCCAAGACCAAGAGTACAGGGCCTAGGCCAGCGTTTACCAAACTGTTTCTAATCCAAGAACAAGAGTACAGGGCCTAGGCCAGCGTTTACCAAACTGTTTCTAATCCAAGACCAAGAGTACAGGGCCTAGGCCAGGGTTTACCAAACTGTTTCTAATCCAAGACCAAGAGTACAGGGCCTAGGCCAGCGTTTACCAAACTGTTTCTAATCCAAGACCAAGAGTACAGGGCCTAGGCTAGCGTTTTTCAACTGTTTCTAATCCAAGACCAAGAGTACAGGGCCTAGGCCAGCGTTTACCAAACTGTTTCTAATCCAAGACCAAGAGTACAGGGCCTAGGCCAGCGTTTACCAAACTGTTTCTAATCCAAGACCAAGAGTACAGGGCCTAGGCCAGCGTTTACCAAACTCGGTCCTCAGGACCCCAAGGGGGTTTTGGTTGAATATTTGAATCAGCTGTGTAGTGCTAGGGCAAAAAAACAAAACGTGCACTCCTTGGGGTCCCCAGGACCGAGTTTGGGAAACGCTGGACTAAACCAATACAAGTCACGTTCAAATGGGTTTGAGCCCTCAAAGCAAGTAAGCGAACATGCATAGGAGTTCCTTTGTCTGTTTCTTATGTAGGCTAATGTACAATGTTGCAATTAAACACGTCTTCATCATCACTTTTAAATCCAAAAACATGGACATTTAAATTGTTGTAGCCTACAAGTTAATTGGTAAACACATAGGCTACAACCCGCATAATTCATTTGAAAAATAAATGATTGCAACTAATCCAGTTTAGTTGTCTTTCGCTCCATTCGCAGGTAGGCTAGGCTACTAGGCTTAGAGCTGTCCGCAAAATTACTTTTATCACGGCTGATACGTCAGCTGTTGTATTGACAGGCATTAAGGCTAGACCCGGGACTTTGCAACCCGCTGTATCCAAAGGTTGGGTGCTGTTTCGATTTCAGTCTCAGGGTCGCAAGGCTAGAGTTACATGTGTCTCTGTATACGCTGTAAGGGGAACCGGGAGGCCCATACGGACAGGACGACGAGGACATGGCTGAGTTGATTGTAGCGGTGCCGATGCCGTTAAAATTGCTGATGTTGTTCAGGCCCGCAGTTGGCATCCCCGGTACAGCCGAGTGGCCCCCCATACCTCCGGCCATAGTCATAGAGGAGATGGAGTTAGGAGCTGAGAACATTGACTGGGATGTGAGTGGGCTCATTGAGTTGAAAAAAGTGAAGTTCTTTGTGGAAAGATTAGCCGGAGTCAGTCCTTTGTTGGTCCAGTTGTTGTAGGTGTAGGCGGGATACATGTCGTCGTAGGGCTGCATGAGGCCACTGAACTGGGGCAGGTAGCTGCTCTTGCACAGGTCCATTTGCTGGTTGCGTTCACGTTTCCTCCATTTGGCCCTGCGATTTTTGAACCACACCTAAAGATCAAAGACAAAAAGAAAACATTTATTCAACATGCGATCTATAACAGTATTATAATGTCATAATAATAACAATAGTTGGGTTATTATGTTATTATTTGTAACATTTATAATAAATCCATAACAGTCAACTAGAAAACATACAGCCTAGCCTATGAATGATTAAACAACCTAGATTATATTTTTGCCACAACTTCACAAAATTGGCTCTCTAATGTTTTTATTAGAAGAACACTTCGTTTGTACTTTATAATGGAAACAAATCAGGAGTCTTAGGGTATATAATTGGAAGTGGGGCTATGTATAGTCTTCCGGGGCACACGGTTGTAGGCTAAAGATAAATTGTCCACAAAGACATGAACGATGTGACACCATAAGCTTAGAGCTGCACAGTGGTGGGTTATATTTAGCTAGAAAAGCCTCCTCGTCATTGTGTTTTGCTGTGGCCTATATCTCGCCGCTTCTCATTTTGATGAATTTCATTGTGCATAGTGCCTATGCAGACATAGGCACTCAATGAGCCCACTCACATCCCAGTCAATGTTCTCAGCTCCTAACTCCATCTCCTCTATGACTATGGCCGGAGGTATGGGGGGCCACTCGGCTGTACCGGGGATGCCAACTATGCAGACATAGGCACTATGCACAATGAAATTCATCAAAATGTAGGCCTAACCTAGCAGGCTACTGATCGAACGATCATACAATCATTATTATCAATAGTTGTATTATCAATAACCGTTAAGTGTTTGCACGGCCCCTTGCAAAACCGCTGTTTCAGGAAAAAAAGGTGTTACTCTTGTGCGTCTATTTTAAGAGAGTGTGTAATTCACTTCTGTTGGATAATATAAGGTAAATGTTATGATGTCCTACTGCTTGGGCGTCAATAAGAGTTTGTGATTCTCTTCGAAATGTTGAAAGTATTCTATAGATGTATGGATAATCATAATATATTAGCCATAAAAAAATTACAATTAAAATGATATTAGGCGCTTATTGGCCTCATTTGTCGACTTCTTGCCAACTAACTAGTGCATTGTTGTTTTGATATGTAGACTTAAATGTATTGGTACGTTTACACATGGAACATACGTTAATTGTAAGCCCAGGACACACAAAAAAAACTCAAGCTTAACTTGTTTCTTGCCTATATTGTAATAAAAAAAACGATTTGTTTAGGTGGTTTGGGTTGAATTTTTCGAAAAGGGTTTTCCATAGGCCTAATGTGCAATTACTCGCAAGAACATGTGCATGCATGATAATATGATATTACTCAATGCACTACACTAAACATTTCTGCTGTAAAAAGTTTCTAGAGGAACACGTTACAGTGGACGTGTAGTGAACAATACACATTATAGCAATAATAAGACCTATGTAAAATTAACTGTTGCCGAAATAAATATTTAAAATGAATTGGCACAGATACTGTAATTATATATAAAAACATAGTTGATACAATGTCATCAAAAGTTGATAGATACAGTTGTATTCCCCCCCCCCCCCCCCCCCCACACACACACACAAACACACAAAAAAGATGGAGGGAAATTATAGCGTAAAATCTACCTCATAAAGTTCGTTAATTATTGCAACAATATCATCCAAGTGGTATTCCAGTGTTGGCCTGAAGTCAAGCAATAAACCCAGAACAGGTTTAAATGGAAAGAGTTTTACTTTCATTAATTCACGTTTTTAGGGTTTCCCTTTGTATATACACAAGTTTTAAGCACGGGCTAAAACGCATCTCGGCTCACTTACCCTGACTCTGGCCTCGGTGAGGTTGGTCCACACAGCTATTTCCTCTCTCGTGCTCATGTCGGGGTAGCGGTTCCGCTGAAAGGTGGCCTCGAGCTCTTGCAGCTGCTGGCTGGTGAAATGAGTCCTCTGCCGCCTCGCTTTCTTCTTTTTGGGGTCATCTGCGTTTCCATCGTCACTTCTGTGTTCCACACTCCTCTCCTTTTCTGTGAAAAACAAACATATACATTCTGGTTATTGTACTGTGGCTTATACTGAGTCAGACAACTTTGATTTTACACAGAGGGGTGCCACTCACCCAAATGTTTTCTGTACAATCTCAGCTCATGAGTCTAGAAACAGTATGTACGAAACGCATGTGCAATTTTTAACAAATGGTTTACTTCTGCTGCAGAAAAGCATAATATACCTGGCAGGGTGATTCTAACATTGTTTAAAGTAAATGTCAACTTTCAAAAGTCTGTAAGGCCTACAAAGACTACCAGCAGGCTATCACGGTCGTCAAACATTAACAGATTTGCTCCGGGTTCAATATTGATTATTTTAGACGCTCTGTTAGAAATTAATCGGCATAAACTTAGAACGTTGCTTTTGTTGCAACGTTTGTCCAGTCTTATCTAGAGTCCATTATCTTGTCCATGCGTGTCTTTACAAGAACGCCTACATTTCATACCTTTAAAAAAGCTAGACGTAAGAAGGGCAATATTTAATTTTAAGAAAGATCAGTTTAAAACAAACTAGCCATATTGTAGCTGCTGAATGTATTGGCTAGCCATATTCTTCTTAAGCGTACGTCTTATTATCTCTTTAGTATTAGGTCTATATATTGATATCATATAACTGATGAGGAGGAGTGGAATATAAAATACCAAATATTCCGCAGGAGCACAAAATATAACTTCAAACAATTATTATAACTCCTGCATGTCATTTGTTTAAATATGCAAAAAATATTCAAACTGTAAGCTTATTGTTAGGCCTACTAAAACACGACAATTGCAAGTTATTTATTTCATTCACAGAAGGTGCTTTGTGTTTCGAATATATTTGTTATTGCTCAATGCTTTGGACAAAGTTGTAAGCTACGTATGAGTTTCTCTTAATATCAAATACATTACACACATACGTAGCTTTTTAGCCTTTAACGTTTAACACAAAAAAACGCCTGTTGTATAGCCTACCTAGCAATAATGACAGTATGTAATGCAATGTCATTACACCGTTAATAATGTACCTGTTATTTCAGTATCTGATGACTCGCTGCTTGAGTTCTCCAACGTTTCTCGAGTGTTGTTTGCAGTTCTCGGCAAATGAAACGTAGAGGCCATGTCGCGCGTCGGTGGGGGTCTTACGGTCTCTGCGATTCTGTCCAAATTCATTCCACCTTGAAAATAATGGTGCCGTATTAAAAATAAGTATTAAATCCTCTATATACGAGCTTTCTCAAACTTCAACAAGAGTGTTTAGATTTCCATCTGTAGCCAAACACTTGCCATTGCAAGAATTTAAAAAAAAGATTTTCATGAATTTGTTCTCCAGATAAACAGACTCTTTTCCTCGCAGCACTGACAGCCTAATGCTTTCAGATTCCGCTGGTGGGGATATGCCCGGTGTGAGGGGGTCAAGGGGGCGGGGGGGCTATTGGGGCGGGGGTTGGGGGGGATATCCCAGCGGAGCGCAAGTTGCGTTGCCTTAGAAAATTTGGAAGAAAATGGGCCCTTTATTCAGGCATGTTTGAAATATGCTCCAGCGCAATGGAACGGCCCTGCAGCTGGGTGCCCTTAATTAACTTAGAGCCTACACATGCACACGCAATGTATATCTCGTATATGAACTGAGCTCAATAAACATTTGCATATAGGCCTGCCCTGTTATTTTCAAGGCCAACCATATATGGAAAGTAGGCTACCTAATTTATAATTTAGTAGCCTATGTATATGAAACAATGACACTGCTGCAAAATCTGCCGTAACCCTAATAGTCTATCAGTTTATGTGTGGGGACGATTTGATGAGGTATATTTTCAGGCCTTCTAAACAATCACCTAAAAAAAGAACGTGAGGCAGACCTTGTGTCAAAAGAACGAAGTGGTGTGTGATCAGTGGCGCCTGCTGCTTGGTCAGAGATGGACTGAGATGAAACGTCACATGACACAGTTATGAGCCCAGCCACTTGAATCCAATCTTGAATTAAATTCACAGAAATAGATTTTCTGTGATTCATTTAAATATATTTAAATATTACATTTCGACCTCAATGTTCCCTATGTTGGCCTTGTTTTGTTTTTGTTTTTAAGGAGAAAGGCTCAATATTATATTCTAGACCTATTGACAGTAGCATATTTTCCCGTAATTTAAGTGAAATGTCTGTCACACACTGTAGCGTTAAAATAAATGGAAAATAGTAAACCATGCTAGGGAGTCAACACCATTATCAATCACTTAAACAATAAAAACAATATGCAAACACAATGCAAACTCGTTTTAAATTGATAACCATGTGAATGACAAAGAATGAAGACAAGGCGCGCAGTGTCAAAATCCTGGATTTGCATAAACTTATCTGCAACTATTATTTGGTTTTGGATGATTTTATGGTCCCAATAACATGCAGTATTACAATTACATTGGCCAGGTATTTTGTTTTTAGGCAGCTTCCATTGCGCACGATCTCCAAGCCTTGCTGCAAGTGCAAGTGCTAAGCGTTTTAGATGATTGTAGGCTTCAAAATAAATAAATCACAGCACGTTTTTGGAATTATTCTGCAGTTTTTACCTGATTAAGTACAATTTCATTGAAAATGAATGTTGAAATCTCAATTTATAGGCATATTCCTGAAATGTAGGTTGAAAATGAGGATCAGGCTGTCGCTGCTTCCTGTTGACGATACATTTTGATAAATAGTCCAATTTCAAAACACAGTTTTCACGTGTCAGATAACGTATTTTTTTAAATGAGCACCGTATAAACTGCACACGCACCAAAAAACCTGTTGTTTTCACAATTGGCAATAAATCACTCATATCGATTAGGCGGAAATCAGGTTGTACGCCAATGCGCGGTTGAAATTCCAAAACTCAAAAACCACATGGACACTGGAGATACAGGCATTTTTACATTACTGGTTCAAGGACAACCTGCAGGAGACAGTTCATTTTGTAACGAGTTTCCCCAACATAAAAAGAAACGCAACACTGTTTTTGTCAATCACACATATATTGATTATCACCTTGAAATCAATTGCCGGAGAGGGAGGAGAGGAGGTTACACGTCCTGTTAAAACAAACGAACACAGCTCAAAAACCACACTGAATAGAGGAATAATGTGCACATTAGAGTTTAGAGGACAACGTGGAAAGATATCTAGCTACTTTTTGAATTGTTGCATTTTGATTCAAATGAGTCACCAACGCAGTGTGCAGACTTTAATTTTTGTTAGTCACTTCCATCGATATCATCTTGAAATAAATTGAACAGGGGGCAACGTTTGGGGTGTATGCGCTGTATAAACTAACACTATTCAAATGCCAAATGGAATCTGAGAATACTTTTTACATGACTGGTTAGAAGAGAATTTGTTGAAGTCATGTCAGATGGAGATACGAGGAGGCTGCCGAAACGAGACAGAAACAAATCAGTTGCTTTAACTTCAACGAATCACGACCCGGCATAGGATGTCAACACTGACAAGGTTTGGCTGTTATTTAAGTGATAGTTTGACTCTCCAACCAGTGTAGGCCTATTGGTGTGCTGCCATCAACGTTTATAAAAAGAGCTCCCCGAATGTTCTGTGCCATTTAGTTTAAACATTATAAAGGCGTTCAAAATCCTGCAATGGAGAGGCATGTTTAACACAATCAACGGTCCCAAACCAAATATAGTTCATTAAAATGATTATTATTATTCAATTATTCATCTGCTTAAAGCAATGAATAATTGATGTAATCTATTCGTGATGACTGTAAACGTGTTATTAACATCACCAATCTGAAGCAAAAAGGATGTGAAATTCCACTCAATTGTTTGTGGTGAAATTGCGAGCGTGTGTAATGTAGTAACACAAACTGTCCACATTGGGGAAATTGGCGTAATATACAATAAACATGGCAAAAAAATTCAGTATTATAATTTAGAATGATAGTAAATGAAGCACGCTCACGGTGTTTTACAACAATGACATCTACTTTTGACTACTTTAACCATGGAGAGAGTTTTAATATCCTCCTAAGCAAAATGGAATGTGCGTTCTAGACTAGAGCTTCCCCCACCCATAGGGTCATGGCTAGAAAATTTCCAGCTTTTGTCAAATTAACGTCAAAAGTTATTATTTTTGCATTTTATGTTGCTAACCTTAACCCAAACCCCTTTCCTAACCTTAACCCAATTATCCTAACCTGCTACGTTAATTATCCTAACCAGCTGAGTAAGTTCTCATAACCAGCTACTAAAATTCAATCTGACGTAAATTTGGCAAAAACTGGATCCCTTCTAGCCATGACACTTCCGTTCCCCTTCCATAGTGACTGGTCAGCAGCCTGAACCTTTGACGTTTCGATTCATTTAATGACATTTACTTTTGGCATGAGACCCTGTCGAACTGGAAAGAGTCCCTTAAGGGTCTTTCAAAAGGCAATTGTGCAACCTTTCAACAATCACTTACTTTTTCATTCATTTGTTCAGGTTCCTCGCCATGCTTAATGCAATGTTGTTTTTATGTAGGCTATTGAACCTCTTTGGAAAGTGAGTTTTCTTGAGCATAGAATGCACGCCATGTTTTCATCCGAAAGTAGGTCTACGCGCATACCTTATTAATAAAAAAAACGGAATCATATAAATCAACGAAGTATAAGGCATTTGCCTTATTGTGGCGTCCACTCTCAAGGCTGTGAATTTGGGTCAATTGAAGTTAAATTTCACATAATCAAGAAACAAAACATGTTTCAATTCATGTAGCTATTGCCTTTCAACTGTCAAATTGATTGAAATGTTAATGGTATGTATTCAACCATGGTAAAGGGAAGAACTGAGCCAGCAACATAAAATCAAGAGGAACACCCATGCCACACAAACATCTCGGCGAATTAAGAGGTCTAAACTATTCAGAAACCAATCTCTAACCGTTAAAAACAAGTCAAATGTGAGTTGCCGTGAAATCGAACATGTTCGAGGACGCCTGAAAAGCCTCAGAAGGGGGACTCGCGGTGAAGCGATTTGAAGAGAGGGGTGGCAGGTAGCCTAGTGGCTACAGCGTTGGACTAGTAACCGAAAGGTTGCACAAGGCAGTTAACCCATTGTTCCTAGGCCGTTATTGAAAATAAGAACTTGTTCTTAACTGACTTGCCTAGTTAAATAAAGGTTATGCACAATCAAAGGAATGTTTGCTTGTGTGTGTGTGTGTGTGTGTTAGAGATGCTCATCATAAATAATTACCAACAGAGATGTAGTCAGCATCCTTTCGGGCTTTGGCTCCTAGCCTATGTTAGAGGCAGGACTGTTAGTGTTATCGTATTGACAATCTATATCATTGGCCTAATCTGTTGATATTTTTGCAAATACATTGGTGCTGAACGTTCCTATTGGCCTTCATGCGCGTATTGTTGGCTCGTCTGATAATGCGTTTTCAAATATATGGTACTTGCCACTTGCGGAAGGGATGGTTTACAAAACCCTTTTCATCCACCAAGACAGGTTAAAGGGCAGTAGCAATATAAACAGTAATCTTTTTTCGGAGGACTGAAAATAAACTCAACGATCGTCGTTAATCACAAACCAAACCAAAAAGTATTTTTTATCGTGTCCTTTTCGTCTTAGTCAAAAAACCCACTGAAGGGGCAACGAAAACACTGGGTCAAGAATATAATCGGACACCATGCGTAACTGGAAAAGGCTATGGACTTAATGACATTATTGACTTAGCGATCATCACATCTCCGCAATCTTGAGTGGATACTTGGTCCAAGGACGTGTGACCCATTCCCGATATCCACCCTGACATTTGAACAAATGTTTCATTCAAAATGGCTCCAGTATCCCACTCACGAATGAATGGCTATTACTTTGTACCATATTGCTTCAGTCTGCTTTAGATTCATTGACGTTATATCACTCTTGCCTCGTGTTCTCTTCAATAGCCTATAGGCCATGCAAGTAAAAAGTTATGTTACGTCCTCATCAATATTTTACGTATGCTGAGTGGCGATTTTAGCATGTAAATCTTGGTGGGGCAAAAAAAAAAAGTTGGATGCATGCCAGCAAAGCCAC
The DNA here is from genome assembly GCF_901001165.1 of Salmo trutta. Lineage (NCBI taxonomy): Eukaryota > Metazoa > Chordata > Actinopteri > Salmoniformes > Salmonidae > Salmo > Salmo trutta. The sequence continues at coordinate 30,705,048 of NC_042963.1, forward strand.
AACAAAACACTAAACAATACATTAATTGCACTATAACGGTGACAAACGGTGCCCGCAAACGGTTAGGGCCTACATAAAGATTTCCCAACAGCAGAGTCCCAACAGCAGTCCCAACACCTTACCACTGCTACACCTGGCTATCAGCGGAGCCTTGTCTGGCAGCTAAATAGTTCATTCAGCCTCATTTACTGCCTTAAAAAAAACTACCTGATATGGCTGATTTCCTCAACAAATGTGGTTTCGATTGACATTTGAGATGTACAAACTATAAGGGGACAAAAGTGGATAAGAGGCAATATGTAATTTCGATTAAGAAATTAATGAGCGAGCTAGGACAGACACATGACACATTAGGCACATGGGTTACTAACAGCTTACTACACAACATACACTTAGTATTACTTTCTTAGCTACAGTATACATATCTCCCTGGCATATAACATAATTTATGCAGCAGCATGCAATACATTTTTGGACTCAAATTTTTGTGCTCTGCTCAATTTGGGCAAATTTTGTCATCAAACTTTGTCCTCAAAGTCTGCCATTCTCTGGATTTATGGTGCTTTCAAAACAACTGGGAACTCGGAAAAAAACAAGGTCGAATCATGAGGACATCAGTGATCTTCAGGTCATAGCTCTAAAATAGAGGCCAGAGTTCCAGATTTACAATGCCAAGTTGGATGACCTTTCAAAATGTATTTTCCCAGTCAGAACTAGTTTTTTTTTCAAGCTCCTAGTTGTCCTGAAGTCACTGAAGTCAGATTTCCCAGTTCCAAGTTAACAGTTGTTTTGAGCGTGGCACAAATCATGCTTCATTGACAGCATGACCAATGTTGAATGTTTATCATTTTAAGCTTGGAAAAGAGACCATTAATTGCAGATTTGGGACCACACAGGCACTCCTCTGAATATATGGCTAGTGACTGCTTTGCAATGCTTGCAGTTAGCAACTGATTACTTCCAAAACACTCATTGTTGAATTTGCGATTTCCAACTTGTTGTGTAATGTTTATGTCCATTGGCCGATGAGCGCCGATATGTTTTATCTATAATTTCTCTTCATTATTTCTATTCATATGACAACGATTAAAAAGGATTTGCCAGTTGAATGTCGACTTGAAATTATGATATCAGTCTAATCAAAGCTACTGTAGATATAACGTGATTTGGCGTCATTTTACCTGTGGCCAATGACCTTGAGCCTTCTTGGATGGGCACTTCTAATGTAACTCTATGGCAGCACCCAAGAGCCTTACATTTCTTGCTCTACCCTCAGACTTGGCGGTGACATAGTGTCCCCATGAGTGACAGAACACTGAGCCAATCATGGCACAACTAGAGAACATTAACAACCCCAACACAGGCTGCCCCACCACCACAGAAAGCACTGAGTTAGGCTGAAACACCTGCATTTTGGAGCTGAAAGCAAAAAAAGAGACAATGTTTGTATGCAGCTTTAATAACTCAATTATTATTATTTTTATTTTTTACAATGTTTGCAAACTGATATGTGACACGTATTAATGTCATAATAACATGCAAAACAGGCAAGCACCCCCAAGAAATATATATGCAATATATACAGTTGAAGTCGGAAGTTTACATATATACCTTAGCCAAACATATTAAACTCAGTTTTTCACAATTCCTGACATTTAATCCTAGTAAAAATTCCCTGTTTTAGGTCAATTAGGATCACCACTTAATTTTAAGAATGTGAAATTTCATAATAATAGTAGAGAAAATGATTTATTTCAGCTTTTATTTCTTTCGTCATATTCCCAGTGGGTCAGAGGTTTACATGCACTCAATTAGTATTTGGTAGCATTGCCTTTAAATTTTTAGACTTTGGTCAAACATTTCGGGTAGCCTTCCACAAGCTTCCCACAATAAGTTGGGAGAATTTTGGCCCATTCCTCCTGACAGAGCTGGTGTAACTGAGTCAGGTTTGTAGGCCTCCTTGCTCGCACATGCTTTTTCAGTTCTGCCCACAAATTTCCTATAGGATTGAGGTCAGGGCTTTGTGATGGCCAATCCAATACCTTGACTTTGTTGTCCTTAAGCCATTTTGCAACAACTTTGGAAGTGTGCTTGGGGTCATTGTCCATTTGGAAGACCCATTTGCGACCAAGCTTTAACTTCCTGACTAATGTCTTGAGATGTTGCTTCAATATATCCACATCATTTTCCTTCCTCTGATGCCATCTATTTTGTGAAGTGCACCAGTCCCTCCTGCAGGAAAGCACCCACACAACATAATGCTGCCACCCTGTGCTTCACAGTTGGGATGGTGTTCTTCAGCTTGCAAGCTCCTCCTTTTTCCTCCAAACATAACGATGGTCATTATGGCCAAACAGTTCTATTTTCTCCAAAAAGTATGATTTTCGTCCCCATGTGCAGTTGCAACGCGTAGTCTGGCTTTTTAATGACGGTTTTGGAGAAGTGGCTTCCTTGCTGAGCGGCCTTTCAGGTTATGTCGATATAGGACTCGTTTTACTGTGGATACAGATAGTTTTGTACCTGTTTCCTCCAGCATCTTCACAAGTTCCTTGCTGTTGTTCTGGGATTGATTTGCACTTTTCGCACCAAAGTATGTTCATCTCTAGGAGATAGAACGCGGCTCCTTCCTGAGTGGTATGACGGCTGCGTGGTGCCTTGGTGTTTATACTTGCGTACTATTGTTTGTGCAGATGAACATGGTACCTTCAGGTGTTTGGAAATTGCTCCCAAGGATGAACCAGACTTGTGGAGGTCTACAATTTTTTTTCTGGGGTCTTGACTGATTTCTTTTGATTTTCCCATGATGTCAAGCATAGAGACACTGCGTTTGAAGGTAGGCCTTGAAATACATCCACAGGCACACCTCCAACTGACTCAAATTATGTCAATTAGCCTATCAGAAGCTTCTAAAGCCATGACATCATTTTCTGGAATTTTCCAAGCTGTTTGAAGGCACAGTCAACTTAGTGTATGTAAACTTCGGACCCCCAGGATTTGTGATGCAGTGAATTATAAGTGAAATAATCTGTCTGTAAACAATTGTTAAAAAAATTACTTGTGTCATGCACAAAGTAGATGTCCTAACTGACTATAGTTTGTTAACAAGACATTTGTGGAGTGGTTGAACAACGGGTTTTAATGACTCCAACCTAACTTCAACTGTATACAGTTGAAGTTAGGTTGGAGTAATTAAAACCCGTTGTTCAACCACTCCACAAATTAATTATATATATAGTCTTATTTTTGTCTACTGTATCATTGATTGTATATTGTTTTACTCCATGTGTAACTCTGTGTTTTTGTATGTTGTCGAACTGCTTTGCTTTATCTTGGCCAGGACGCAATTGTAAATGAGAACTTGTTCTCAACTTGCCTACCTGGTTAAATAAAGGTGAAATAAATAAAATAAATAAAAAATATGTATATAATTTGTTTTAAGCTAAAAATGTGGGGCTCAAAACAGGCTGCCCTGAATTACTGGTCCCTACTGCGTATGTCTATGGCTTAAATGGACTGTTCAGACATGGGAAAACATGCGAAAGCACGACAATAACTTATAGAGATCTATGATCCATCAATGATTTCCGCCCACATTTATTTCTGTGATACTGCGTAATTAGGCAGAATAAAAGTGTATGCAAGCAAACGGTTTTAACGAATAGTCTAGACCTGATTTATTTAATATATTATTGGCAAATACCTACCAGAAATCTGTAGGCTATCCAAACCACAAGAATAAATTGAACGGGTATCTTTGCTAATTTTTGCGCATAAGGGCGATATCCTATCTAAAAGGCCACCGTTGCCCTGATATTTAATTAACAGTGTAATTTACATTTACGCAATCAACTAGTTATTTTATCATTGAATGGATGTAGCCTAGTCAAACAACTGAAGTAGCCCCTTTTGCCGCAGTAAGGTAGCATACAGACAAAATATGTCTGTCATGTAACAAATCCCTCATAACGAAGCATGAACCTTGAAGAATTCCAGATGCAAAATGCATATAACCCGAGAATACCAGCCTATGGGTATGATGAAGGCTCTATTATGCATTCATAGGCTGTCAATGGTGCATACAAAAAAATATTCTCAACACCATGTTCGTTTATAAGCTGCTTGTTAACTGACAATGCGTTGTGGTAGCATATATTATAGTATTTGCCCAGGCTTTATGAATGCATAATAAACCATGTTTGACCAGTAAAATGTTACAAAAGTCTAAAAGAATTAACGGTCAAGCATGCAGTAATACCTGTATTTCCGCAAGGGGTTACATTCTTCGACAAAACAAGTTCCATTTAGATGCCTGAAAAACAAAAGAACAATGGACATTCACCATCATATTATTTATACAGGGTCGTCATTGTAACCTTCTTGTCTATAGCCTATCGACAAATCCACTTTAATCAGGGATGATATTGGCCTATAGCATTGGCTCCACTGAACAGCGTTTACGCACGTTTCCTTTTGCTTAGTAGAAATGAAAATATAACGACACAAATTCGTGCACAACTTGTGAAAAACGCACAATAATAGAGTCTTGGCTGAGTCTTTGGCTACACTTATTCATAATAATAGAGTCCTTTTTGGCTGAGTCTTTGGCTACACTTATTCATAATAATAGAGTCCTTTTTGGCTGAGTCTTTGGCTACACTTATTCATAATAATAGAGTCCTTTTTGGCTGAGTCTTTGGCTACACTTATTCATAATAATAGAGTCCTTTTTGGCTGAGTCTTTGGCTACACTTATTCATAATAATAGAGTCCTTTTTGGCTGAGTCTTTGGCTACACTTATTCATTCATTGGAATTATGCTGACCTTTAGTTTGAAAAGAGTCAGAGATACCGTTGCAAAAGTTGATCTTTAACGTAATGTAAACACATAACCTCTTTTATTTTCACACACACACACACACACACACACACACACACACACACACACACACACACACGCACACGCACACTGTCAGATTAGTAACATAATAGGAGTGCATTCACTCATTAAGAGGTATTTTTTATTACATCTTCTTATGATATGAGGTTGTATTTCTTCTGACAACTCACCTCTCACGTAATATTGTTATTTCTCAAACGTCTTCTAGTCGGAGCCTATTGTCATCCATGTACTCATTCATAAAAACATTATTTAATTCAACGTTTTATCGCAATACTCTAACACCCCACCTATATTCCCGGACAAGGTTTGTAATCTTCTCCTACAAAAGTCAATGCATGCCCATGCGTAATACTCAAAACACAGGTGGTTGGTGGAACCTTAATTGGGGAGGACGGCTCATGGTAATAGCTGGAGCGGAGTCGGTGGAATGGTATCAAATACTTCAAACATATGGTTTTCATGTGTTTGATGCCATTTCATCTGCTCCGTTTCAGTTGTTATTGTGAGCCGTCCTTCCCTCAAAAGCCTCCACTGGCTCGAAGCCTATGTATCCTCCACTTGACATAGACTGGAGAGGCCTTGTACACTTGGACACAATAAGAACTTGCAATCCGAGTCACTGAGTTATAATTTCGGGGGACCAAGTGGCGCAGCGTTCTAAGGCACTGTATCGATTTAACTGACTTGCCAGATTAAATAAAACATAGAAATTAATACATACCAAGGCATATATTTTCCGCACAACTCGAATAGCCTACTCACCAGTTAATTCCAAGAAAATAAATAAACAAATCTTTACTATGTCCCCATGCAGGTGTGAAATAGATCCAATTAAGTGCGGGCATATGCTGTGTCCAAGTACGCGCTTTGATAGCTTCTCTGCGTCGCTTCGTGTTTTCTTCTGGAGACCTTTCTCCTGTCCCGGTGACGTCACGGCAGCGGACCACACGACAGCAACTCGATACAGTAATGCGCATATAGCCTACGGTGAGGAGATGTACAAGCAGCTGATCTTTTTGAAGGCGGAGAAAACCCTAAACAAATGGTTTTGAATATCAATATGTTTAGTGAATTCGTTTGAATTTTTATGTATTTCTGGTGAAGAAGATATGGCTTATAGCCAATAGCCTTCCTCGACATGGGGAAAATAGGGTTTGTTTTGTATAGGCTATCTAGCCTACTCTACATTTTGAACAAAATACTAACAATATAACATATGCAAGCACTTAAAATGCATTTTGGAAAGATAATATGGTGTAAAAAAATCTATTTATTGTTTTAGGGCTATTTGTTTTTTTTTCCTATTTCGCTCGGTTCGGGTAGCTATAGTTCCATTAGACTTGCGCATTAAATAACAATTCTCACTGAAAATGAATTATGCTTGCAGCAGATGCACTAATTTATCAGTTGCAACTATTTAAACATTTTATTACACAACATTGACCCTGCTTTTCAAACCAGTTGCAAACGTTAAGATACATACTAATAAGGTACACAGCGATTAAATACGTTTTTAATTTGATTCGACTTGTTCACACTGCAAAATGTCATAATGCATGCAGCTCATTATTTCCCTTTTAAATACATTTTAATTTTTATGAATGAGCCACTGGTATTTGTATGCCTATGTGAATTTACCATCAACATTGCTTTAGGTAGCCTATATTCTCATCAGTATAGCAGAAAATAAACATTTGCTCAGCATTAATGCTAGAATAGAATTTGAGCTCCCGAGTGGCGCAGCGGTCTAAAGCACTGCATCTCAATGCAAGAGGTTTCACTACAGTCCCTGGTAAAAATCCAGGCTGTGTCTGGCCGTGATTGGGAGTCCCATAGGGCGGTGCACAATTGGCCTAGCGTCGTCCGCGGTACGCCGTCATTGTAAATAATAATTTGTCCTTAACTGACTTGCCTCGTTAAAAAAAGGTGAAATTATTTTTTTTATCCTATAGCCTTTAATGAATATGCGTAGATTGCTGTCTAGCCTTATAAGCTATATTCATGTTCTTTATATTCATGTTCTTTATGAAATGTTTGCTATTATACATTTTCAAGCTATTTAAAAGAACATATTAAATGTAGCCCAATGAAATGAATTAACTAGTTTATTTATTTGGCATACAAAGCTAAAAAACATGTTTTGAATTTGAAATAAATATTAATGAATCCTTATACTGGTTGTATGTATAGGCTAATTGGACTAATCTTTAATAATCAAAATCAAAAGAATATCGGAAAAAAAACGTTTGAGTCATTTTACTATCGAGTACATGGGCTAATAGACCTTTTTACATGTGTACCATGGCTTAGTTGGGGTGAGGAAGCCCTGTCTAAAGATTCAAACCGGAACCTTTTTGTGATGGGAGGGGTTCCATTTTTAACCTTTTTAATAATATATTGTAGCTTTGGCAGCCTATCAAATTGGAGGCGTTGCTTCAGATAGTTATTTCTGGCCACCAATTAGCATAAACGTCAGTCCTGTTCATCATGTTATGTTTGCATACTGCAAAGTAAAATGTTGATTGAATATTTATGCATATTACATGTTCTAATATAGTATTATCTTTGCTGGTACATACAGTAATAAAGTGGTATCTATTCCAATTTTGGTATTTTCCGGTCAGTAGGCTCTACACCACTGTTAGCCTCATTGAAGCTACAAAACTGTTATCATTCAACCTTAACATTTGATGACAATACAACAGAACAGATGAACAGGAATGACATCTACTCTAACGGGTGGCAAAAAAACTATATGGATGATGGATGATGGATAATGGAGCATGATGGAGCACCTTACCATAAGGCAAAGTGATAACTAAGTGGCTCGGGGAACAAAACAACAATATTTTGGGTCCATGGCCAGGAAACTCCCCAGACCTTAATCCCATTGAGAACTTGTGGTCAATCCTCAAGAGCTGGGTGGACAAACAAAAACCCACAAATTCTGACAAACTCCAAGCATTGATTATGCAAGAATGGGCTGCCATCAGTCAGGATGTGGCCCAAAAGTTAATTGACAGCATGCCAGGGCGGATTGCAGAGGTCTTGAAAAAGAAGGGTCAACACTGCAAATATTGACTCTTTGCATCAACTTCATGTAATTGTCAATAAAAGCCTTTGACATTTATGAAATGCTTATAATTATACTTCACTATTCCACAGTAACATCTGACCAAAATATCTAAAGACACTGAAGCAGCAAACTTTGTGGAAATTAATATTTGTGTCATTCTCAAAACTTTTGGCCATGACTGTAGAATCGGTTTCTTCCTGGAACCAAAAAGGGTTCTCCTATCGGGACAGCCAAAGAACCCTTTTAGAACCCTTTTTTCTACGAGTGTAGGCCTTTGGCCTGTGAGGAAAAACATATTTCCAATCCCGCTACAGCTCACTTTGTACTTATTTAAGGCATGGTAGAAGTGTGAGTCCCTTGTTAACTCGGCCAAGAGCTATGCACAGTGGTGGAAAAAGTAGTCAATTGTTATAGTAAAGATACCTTAATAGAAAATTACTCAAGTAAAAGTGAAAGTCACCCAGTAAAATACTACTTGAGGAAAAGTCTAAAAGTATTTGGTTTAAAATGTACTTAAGTATCAAAAGTAAAAGTATAAACCATTTCAAATTCCGTATATAAAGCAAACCAGATGGCAACATTTTCTTGTTTTTATTTTAATTTACAGGATATCCAGGGGCACACTCCAACACTCAGACATAATTTACAAACGAAGCATTTGTGTTTAGTTAGTCCGCCAGATCAGAGGCAGTAGGGATGACCAGGGATGTTCTCTTGATAAATGTGTGAATTGGACCATTTCCCTGTGAAATTGTAACGAGTACTTTTGGGTGTCAGGGAAAATGTATGGAGTAAAAAGTACATTGTTTTGTTTAGGAATGTAGTGAAGTAAAAATAAAAGTTGGAAAAAATATTTATAGTACAGATACCCCCAAAAACTACTTAAGTAGTACTTTAACATATTTTTACATAAGTACTTTACTCCACTGGCTATGCATGAACCAAAGCACACTCTGTGAGAACACTTCCAGGAGGATTAGGCCAGAGCTCTTGGGACGAGGGGAGTCCCTCCAGAATAGAAGAGGAATGGAGCAGCACAACCATTTCTAATTCTGTCTCAATAGTAGACCTCTTCACTCTATTCTCACATCTGCATGAACGACTGAGCTTTTTAGGAGCATTGGGTTACTCTGTGCAAAATGGATGTGCCGACACTTGTGCTGTACAATGACGTAATCCATAGATAATTCCATGGGACCTTGAATTGCCATCTGTAGCAGCACTTGACTTTAGCGTCACACAACTCAAGTGATTACCTTTACACTCCACATTGTCACCATAAGCACATAACCCTTCAACTTCCTATTTCTGTGCCTGGCGTTGATTTGCATATCAGATAAGGGTTTCTTTGATTTTATATTTAGTTTTGGATGATGGATTGCCCTGGCACATGTAGCCTATATTGGTGATGCTACTACTACTACTACTACTACTACTACTACTACTACCAGCCTACTACTACTAGTACTACTAGTACTACTACTACTAATGATAGCTGTTATTATTAATATTATTAGCTTATTATATTTTCCTAGTGCCTGGCAATAAGCTGTAAAATTAACCTAGAAAACTTTCTGATATATTTTCCCTGTAGAAATATGAACAAAGTATGACCCATGCAGTATTTGACCCTGTGCAGTTTGTATGCAACTGTGGTCAGCCAGACAATGGTGTGTGTATATTTGTCAACCTGTCAGACACGCATTGCAAAATGATGAGTCCTGTGACATATAACTATAATTAAGCAGTAAATGCAGTAATTACGTAGCGACTGGGAGGTAAGTGCTACTCTGGAGGTGAAACAGTAGGTGTGTCCCAAATGGAACCATATTCCTTTTATAGTGCACTACTTTTGATCAGAGCCCTATGGGAGCCCTATGGGAGCCTTATGGGCCCTGGTCAAAAGTGGTGCACTATATAGGGAATAGGGTTCCATTTGGGACAGAGCCAGTGCATTCATCTCCTCTCCTGTGTTAATAGATGGAGGATTTAGCCCATTTGGTGTGGTGGCTAGAACCAGCCCTGCTGTTGCCTGACTTCAGGTGGTGGTTGTGACCCCATGAAGTATATAGGTATTGGCAATAACAGAGCTAGTCATACACACTCCAGAAGTAGACTACTTAACAGGCTGCACCCCATAGTCTGTGTGTGTGTGTGTGTGTGTGTGTGTGTGTGTGTGTGTGTGTGTGTGTGTGTGTGTGTGTGTGTGTGTGCACGTGTGTGTCTACGTATATTGCACTGTTGTCAGGGTTAGGTAGGCTACTTTCTAAATGTTATCCGTTACAGTTACTAGTTACCTGTCCAAAATTGTAATCAGTAACGTAACTTTTGGAGTACAGTAATCTGATTACTTTCACCTTAAGAGGCATTAGAAGAAGACAAAAAATATCCATGAAACACATTTGGTGTGTCATCATAGTGGTCTCTGACTTGTGCTCAGACTTGCTCAACTGGAACAAACTTAAACTTGCACCTTTTTCAATGCTCAGATATACAGTATGTCATTGAGAAAAGAAAAAGGTGTCATAACATATCTTTTTTTCACAGACATCCTTACTTAATTTAAAAGTAATCCAATAAGTAATCTCGTTTTTGAAACATATTTGTCATGTGATTACATTTTCTTTTGCTGGTAACATAACTGATTACAGTTTCAGTTTTTGTAATCAGTTGCTCCCAACCCTGACTGCGGTCATGCCTGGTCATGCCTGGGGTTCTGGCATTAATACACTTTTAGAAAAAAGGGTTTGAAAAGTGTTCTTTGTGGAGGGATAGGATTCTACCAAGAACTATTTTGATCTGAAAACCCCTTTTTTGAAGGGTTCTTTGTAAGGTAAAAGGTTCTACATAGAACCTTTAACATCCGAGTAACTGTTTTTGGGAGAAAGGTTTCGTTGACGATTCTTTGGAAGGCAAGAGGGATTCTTTTGAATGCAATACAGGTTATTTGGAAGGGAAGAAGGGTTCTACACAGAACCATATATCATATTTTCCAGCATGCTCTATTGCAGGGTGATTTAAATACTTGTTTGTTTTAATATTTGTTTTTGCATGTACATTGATTGGTTGATAAATGTTATGCTACACAAAGATAAATAACATACATTTTTCTAAACTAATTCAATCTGTTAGTAGGTGGACTTATTGCACCCGTTACTGGGATGGTTGTTCCAGTTTAAATTATTGAGGTAGTCTCAGGAATCAACTTTCCTTACCCTGGCAGTCATTTGGAATGCAGGTTGCGGGTGATAAAAAAAAAAAAAAAGGAATAACATAATTTTGCAAGCCAGAATAATGTGATTTGCAGACCACTGTGTATGGGGTTAACTTCAAAGGAAGGCCTTATGATGTATGCAATTTTTGTCATAAAGAATTACATTTTAAAGGTTAATAAGGCTGGTGGAACCATTCATAGACAGTTCTAGGAAGAATCATCCAATGACAAAATAGTTCTCGGTAGAACCATTCATAGAGGGTTCTAGGCAGAACCCTTCATAGAGGTTTCTAGGTAGACCCATATACAGTACCAAGGGGTTCTATGAAGAGCCCTACATAGAGGGTTCTAAGAAATAAATTCATTAGGCCCTAATCTATGGTTTTCACATGACTGGGCAGGGGTGCAGTCATGGGTGGGCCCACTGACTGGGGAGCCAGGCCCAGCCAATCAGAATGAGTTTTTCCCCACAAAAGGGCTTTATTACAGACAGAAATACTCCTGAGCCCCCCCACCCCCCCCGGATGTGGAGGTCCTGGACTGGTGTGGTTACACGTGTTCTGTGATTGTGAGGCCGGTTGGACATACTGCAGAATTGTCTAAAACGACATTGATGGCGGCTTATGGAAAAGAAATGAACATTCAATTATCTCGCAACAGCTCTGGTCGACATTCCTGCAGTCAGCATGGCAATTGCAGTGGCCTTTTATTGTCCCCAGCACAAGGTGCACTTGTGTAACAATCATGCGGTTTAATCATATTCTAATTGATATGCCACACCTGTCAGGTGGATGGATTATCTTGACAAAGGATCAAATGCTCACTAACAGGGATGTAAACACATTTGTGTAAAACATTTGAGAGAAGCTTTTTGTCCGTGTGGAACATTTCTGGGATCTTTTATTTCAGCTCATGAAACGTGGGAGCAACACTTTACATGTTTATATTTTTGTTCACTGTAGTAAGGAACTCCCCTCACATGGTGTCTAGTTCTTAATTGAAAGGAAAAAACTAAAACCTGCAGACACTCGGCCCTCCGTGGAAGGAGTTTGACCCCCCTGCCCTATGGGGACAAACCAAAGAACCCTATATGGTTCTATTTAGCACCTTTTTTGTAAGAGTGTAGATCTGATGTACTGCATCAAACAGTTCTCTCACCGTAGGGTCAAATAATCAAAACATTGAGGCCAATCACAGCTCATAGCATTAATTCTAAGTTTTGTTTCCGTTATGTGAGGACCAGAGAGGAGGTGCATAGTCAAGATTCTGTAAAATCAATCATGGTCGTGCGATTGACACTGGGTAGCTTTGCTGGCGTTAGCTGGCCTAAAGCTAACTCAGAACAGAGTCACTCAAAGAAAGAAAGACAGACAAGAATATTTACTTCATAGGGTTTCTTTATGGATATCCCCTTCAAAATGATGCTAGCGCAGAGTGATGTCATTCACCTGTTTGCTCTGTTAATAGTCACTGTATTCCCTTGAAGTGTGTTGAAAACGGCAATGTCACAATTTCCAATGGGCTCTGAAGTTACTGTTGTTTTGATTACACAGGGCTTGGAGATTTGCAACACAAACAGGTCTGGTACGTAGATCATCTCAAGAAAAGACAAGCATCCTTTTTCACTTTTTTCAAACTTCCTTCGTCTCCCTGGCTTTGCTACGATCCAAATCAGACTTCCAATGTTTTTATCAGAACATAAACCCAATGCAACTAAGAGGCAAACTACCAGAAATACAGACAGTAACACCACCAGCTCTGTGAAGTTGCCACCCCATATCCTATATGTTCCCCAACTCTGAATACAGTATGTGCATCAGCATCTCTACTATATGGTAATATAAACTGAATGGGAGTCATAGGTCTGTTTTGTATTCAGGCACACTTATAGCAACAGTACAGTGTGCTGTAATATGGGAGGCCTCCCACAGAGGATTAAAACCATTATTTCATCAACAGAGTTTGGTATAGGGGGAAATACAGAACTGGGACATCTCATTCCTAGTCAGCTATGGGACACAGGACATTTATGCTGATATTGGTTGCACAAAAACGAGGTAGTTTTTCATCTTCTGGATGGACTGATGGCTTTAGCACACTCTTGATATGTTTTATTTACCCGAGCGCCAACATCTGGTTTGTAACTTCTTGCATGGCACACAGTGCACCGGAATTGGCTGCTGCTCTGTGGGCTCTGATATTTATGGTAGAGGCTTATAGTGCTCGACTGTGTTTGGGATAGCATTGCCCAGCTCCATCCTACTTAGATCCCTACTACCCCCCACCCCACCTCTCCACACACATCCTCCAGTCCCCACTCCACCTAAAAAGAGGAAAGTGTCCCCTACTCTTTCCCTCTCTCTTTCTATCTTTGGCTTTGTCACTGAAGTGGTATCTTTGGCTCTGTCACTTTGCTTGTCATTCGGCCCCTGGTTGAACACAACAACAAATTCCCTGTTTCTATGCGTCTAGGGACTACTGTCTCTCACTCCCCCCTCTCTCTCTCTCTCTCTCTCTCTCTCACTTTACCTTGCCCCCCATCCCCTCCTCCATTTCTCAGTCTACCTACCACTTTCCTCCTCCCCTCCTCCGTCTCTCCTTCAGCTCTCCATTTTCAGAGCCTGCTGCAGTGGGAAAATGAGTTCCCAGTAGCTCTGTGTAGCTCTGCAGATTCTCATCATGTTGTTTTCTACGTGAACAGACTGACACCCACTCTGAACCCACTCTGAACACGGGAGGGCAACAACTCAGGCCCTGAGAACTGTCAGAGGTGCTTATAGGAGGGCAGTCAGGCTCTGCTGTTGTGCTAGAAGTCTGATATGTGTCTCAGGACCATTGACAGGAGATCTGAGAATGAGACAGAGGCATCCAGCCAGGGAGATCCAGCCCGAGGCTCGCCTCTGCCTATAGGTCATTTGTATTCTCTGAGACACCAATATTTATTATGTCAACATTACCGTTCCCAAAAATACATTTTGAAGTTTTTGGGGAACAAACACGGAGACAAAGTGAGCGGCCTGCACTGCCACAGGTCCGTGCAGCTCTGGGAAGGACGGCTGGCTGCGGGGGAGCCGCCAGCGCATGAGTAATTTCACTTCAGCAGCCCTGAAAAGGTGAGCAGGCTGGGGCCTCATTGTGAATCGTCACACAAGAACGATGGACTGTCAAAAGAGAAACAAAAAGGAGGGAGAAATTATTAAAAAGCCTTCAGAGCCTGCTCAGTGAAACAAAGGCATGCCATCACAGAGAGCAAACATTCAGGAAAAGGGACAATCAAGAAGAGACACAGGTGGAAACCTGCAAAGGGCCATGCGGACAGGATAAATCAGTGCGTTAGAAGTTCTCCTCTCACAATAATACATGTGAAAACAAACATTTCTGTTTTCAGTCAATGAAGACAGCCAGACCGATGGCCAACATTTACCTCGTTAGTAAGTAGGACACAGGTTTGGAGGTTGCCCAGTATTCCTTAAAAAGCCTTAGGGGTCATTTTTGGCAGAAGAAATGTAAAACATGCTCAATGTATTTTGTTCTGTGGACCCAATGCTCAGGGCAGTTTACGTCATTCAAGAAATGAAATGATGTATGAATAGTATAGCTGTTAATCATTTCCATATGCATAAGTGAAATATAACCCATTACGTTCATGAATTACATGTTGTACAAAGAACACGTGTTCATACTTTTTCTTGACAAACATAGCCTATTGTGTTCGATAGGTACAACAGCCTATTGTAATGTTGTAATAACCTATGGTAATATCCTGGATCTCCAGGTCACAGAGTTGAAACCACCCAACTTATTCATAATTTATCTCAAAGGAGTGTTCATTCATCAAAACACGTGAAATGTACATAGGTTACCCAACGGAAGTGGCATATTCTTGGCTTATTCAACACTTCCGCATTACATGAATCATTAATTACAAAACAGTGTTTATTTACAGACCCGAATGAAACATCACCATGTATTTGATCAGTGACACCAGCCATGTTTGTCCACTAACAATAAATCAATGGCATATTGAATTTTCTATCAACACAATGCTTCTCATTGTGTCCGGCATGACGTTAGTCGGAACAAGTCATCCATGGGTGTGTCCCAAATGGCAACCTATTCCCACCCTATAGCCCTATGCACCCTTGTCAAAAGTAGTGCACTATATAGGGAACAGGGTGCCATTTGGGAAGCAAACAATGTGTTTTTCAGAAGGACAGGTAAAACCTCACATTCCTGCCCTTTTCCAAGTGAAAGGTATTCAGGAAAAGACGTCGGCCAGAAGACAATTTACAGCCCGGCCTGGGAATTCCACATGTTCCAGAACTGGGAATGAGAGTGGAAAAGCCAGAGCAATGAACAACCATGGCATTTTTATCTTGATTGTCAGATAAAATAGTATCTGCACCCATAAAGCTGTTCATAAGAGTCTTTAGCAGGAGGCACTTTACCTCCTTTTGCTTTCTGGCCTCTGATAAAAATCACCCAAACACGGCATCATTAAGAGGGCCAATAAAAGCACACAGAGACATGGCGCCTGGGAATGAGCCACTCTCTTCTTTCTCTTCCTTTCCCTCTTTTCCATTCTCTCCATACTTATTCTTACTCTCTCTCCCCTTTCTTTCCCAGGGCACCATGGCAGCCAGGTCAGGCACACACCTAGCAGGCCAGACCAGGCCAAAGTGAGAGGGGCTGGAAGGGGGGGGGACCTCTGTGACTCTGGTTAGCCTCACTGAGAAAAGGTCAGAGCTGTTTCCCACCACAACACACGCACAGGGAGACAGGCAACTCCACAGCTCCATATATGGCCCCAGGTTCAGCTCCTTTCATGGGTCAGGGAGTACCACATTGATGTCGTCTTCATAGTGCCCCCTCTTAAAAATGATAAACTAAATCATTCAAAATATTTAGTTAAAGTGAAAACATTGTAACTCTACCCTAGTGATAAAGCAGGTGTGGGTGGCTATTGTTAGACTGCTGTGATATATGCTGTGACTAGAGATGGGCAGTATTTATGTTACATGTATTTGAAACAAGTATTTCAATTACTTTGGAGTATTTTGTCATTTGTATTTCACCGGCCTAAACTACATCCAATATATTTGGTAACAAGATACCTTCGAGATCTGTAATTGTATTTCATTTAATTTTGATAATGCTTTTCCATAACACTATTTTATAGTGGTTCACAATTGTGTGGCCCCCTTTCCCCCTGCGTTGTTATCAGAAGTCTTATGGCACTATGGTTAGATAAGAGTGTCTGCTAAACAAGAAAAATGTAAATATAAAAATGAACACTTGCAAAGCATGCTGAGTATTATCCGAATGAGCTCCATTTCTAAATACAATGCTTTGCAAATGTACTTTGTAATTTATTTTGATTCATTCCAGCAAGCACATTTGGTTCCTTGAAGGTTGTGGGAATGTATGTCTTTGGTTTCCCATTGGTTTTGGGAACGAACGGTAAAACTGAACATGAACATTTCCCCTGTTCTGGGAATGTTTATTTTTAGGTAGCAGGGAGGTTCTAAGAACATTTTACTTTGGTTCCTTGAAAGTTTTCCTGGGAGGTTTTATTAATGTTCTGAGAATGGAATAATAATAGGTTATTCTGAGGTTTTTGAATAACTTCCTTAAAACCTTCAGTAAATGTCTCAATAAGACTTGTAATAACAGTGCTAACTTATTTTGGGTTAACTAGTTCGAAATCCAAGCACTGATAGGACACATGGAAATTCATTTCCTCAGGCAACAATCATGCAAACACATTTCTTGTGACATGCCATTAGTGAGATTTGAACACATGATGTTCAGGTCCCTGCCCCACCAGGATGGAGCCAACATGCCCTGCTTTTTTACACCTACAAAGCTGTTCATTTTAGTCTATTCAAACAGACCCAATTTCAAAGGAGAAAAGCACTCAGTAGGATCAGGTGTGGCCAACACGCCTGAACACACTAAACAAGATCAATGATAGAGTTTTGTTGATTCTTAGAATGTTCTCTGAACATTACTAAAGTTTTCTTAACGTTCTCAAAACAATTTGAGAACATGACTTTAAATCGAACCACGAGGAAACGTTATGCTAAAGTGCTGAAAATCCCACAGAAGAACATCGTTAAGAAACATTCTTTGAACTATTTGAGAACATTCCCAATGTCAAACCAGTTGGAAAAAGTTCCTAGAACATTACCAAAATTGAAATGAAATGTAACCATGTTTGAACTTTTAGGAAATGTTCTATTAAAGTAATGAAATACAAGGAAAACATTTTGTTGGGGTCAAATCCTAAAAGTCCTGAAAATATTCCAAAGCCAAGAAACTATCCTGCACCATTCCCAGAAAGTTGTGGAAAAGGTTGTATGCAAAATAACAATAGGACAACCACACTCTCACCAAGCTCTAAGAAACATGTGATTCTCAGAACGTTATGCAGTAGCTGGGATTGGTCTTTATAGAGTATATTCTGTAAGAAGATACATAACAAGATACATTTTGCCCATCTTTGGATGTGAAGTTGTGCTGATATAGTTTCTCTGAGATGTCCTGAAATACCATAGTTGGCTTCGCTCTGACGGCTGTGCATGTGTGGGTGGGGGGCAGTGCTTTCTTAGGTAAGGTGCGCAAACACGGCAGCTTGTTCACCTGCATAGTTGTTGCTTTTGTCTTGCCCGTCCGTGAGAAACAAAAGACAGAGAGCATTAGCGCTGTGTGTTTCTTTGACTTTGTGTGTTTGTCTTTGTGTGTCTGTATATTTGTTACTAGGCGTGTTTGGGTTCACGTGCAAACGTGTGTGACTAATTTGTTTTCAGGAGTTGCAGACAACACACACAGCAGATGAGTGGACTTCGGCTGTCCCCATAGGCGAACCCTTCCGGGTTCGATGTAAAACCCTCTGTAGAAAGGGTTCTACATGGAACCCAAAAGGGTTCAACCTGCAACCAAAAATTGTTATTCGAAGGGTTCTCCTATGGGGACAGCCGAAGAACCCTTTAAGCCAGCCAGACTTATTGGCCACCTGGACTATTGTTTTACACTGCTGCTGCTCACTGTTTATTATCTATGCGTAGTCACTTTACAAATTACCTCGACTAACCTGTACCCTCACACATTGACTCGGTACGTACCCCCTGTATATAGCCTCCACATTGTTATGTAATTGTCTTGTCTTACTTTTTGATTTTATCTTTTTTTTTTACTTTAGTTTATTTTGTAAATATTTTATTAACTCTATTTCTTGAACTGCATTGTTGGTTAAAGGGCTTGTAAGTAAGCATTTCGCTGTTGTATTCGGCACATGTGACAAATACAATTTGATTTGATGGTTCTAGATAGCACCTTAGTGTTGTAATTTGAGCATTGTCGTTTAAACAGCACATTTTAATGAGCGATCCCTTTGAGTTGCTTAACAGTATGTAGCGTCATGCAAAGATAATGTGTAGACAGGGGTCTGATGGCATGTGAGCAACCGTTGTTCCATCAGGGAAAATTGCCACATGCCAAACTGCCTTTCAAAGAGCCATGTGTAGAAAAGGATTTGAGTTTAAAATTATTCCACATGCATGTTACACCCTCACAATTTGATCTTTGCAACTTCACATAGGCGGCATAGCATATCACAATTATATTTGCATTGAATTAAATACTCAGAATTTGTTTGCCAGGAAATAATTTAAAAGGTTTGTAGAGGAAAAACCATAATACCTGTGCCATTGAACTTTAATTCCTAACTTAATTTTAAGGGCTAATGCCCTTGTCTGTCTGGTGCGTTCTAGTAGTTCAAGTAGTTCTCAAACATCTCCTCGGGACCCACAGACGTTTCACAATTGTGTTGTAGCCCTGCACTAGCTCACCTGATTCACCTCGGGCCCGATTCAGACTTAGGATATGTGTGCCTTTCTTACGCACGCCTTTCCTATGCACTTCTTAGTAGTTAGTATTCAGACTTACATTATGCAGGTGCATAACGGGCTTTTCAGGCGTGGTTCCCTTGCGAGTGCTGAATAAATGTAATTCAACCACTGAAAACCCTCCCACTTGCTGGCGAACAGATTTTCTCATGGAGTTTTCGTTCAATAGGATTTTCAGTACATTTATCTAAAGCCATCCATTTAAATGTGGTGTACCTTTAATTTGATTTTTCTCACCAGACTAACTAGAATATATGAAGAGAATGGTTCAGTAAATTGAGGATCAACTAAAGAAATCCATTTAAATACACGCATATTCGTCTCCTTTTCAGCACCAATTGGTAGATAAAAAAAACTCTGAGCTTGTATATCATTTAGGGTTAGGAAAGTACTTATGAATAATAAAAAACAGGTTTGGAGAGCCTTTACGCACAAAATATATTGGTGAATAAAAAATACAGTGATTTGATTCATCCTGAAAGTTGCCATATTCAGTTGTTCAATCCATGAAATCCTGGAAGGGTAGAAAAGTGTAAAATAGGGGTTGAACAGTAGTCCTATAGATCTACCATAATAATCCTCACTAATAATTGAGCTGTGATGACAACGGTCGTCGTCGTGAACTGTGCACAAGACTCAGGGTTTATAATAAGTATGGTCTATATTCCATAATGATAACCATAATGCCTGCATACCAAATTGGCTACATGTCCAAAATTATTGTTAGCCTAATATCATCCACTATTGAGCGATCCTCAGAAACAACCACACGTACGTGACAGAGAAAGGTAAACAAACGGTGTAATGGAATGATGCAAAATGCAAGGAAACTAACACCAAAGTGGTGACAATTATAAGTGTATGTAGGACGGTGGCTACTGATAGAGAATAACATTTAATATGATACAAATTGTAAAAAATACAGTGAAAAGTCTGGGCATATACAGTTGAAGTCGGAAGTTTACATACACCTTAGCCAAATACATTTAAACTCAATTTTAAACATTTCCATTTAATCCATTTAAACATTTAATCCTAGTAAGAATTCACTGTCTTAGGTCAGTTAGGATCACCAATTCATTTTAAGAATGTGAAATGTCAGAATAACAGTGGAGAGAATGATTTATTTCAGCTTTTATTTCTTTCATCACATTCCCAGTGGGTCAGAAGTTTATATACACTCAATTATTATTTGGTAGCGTTGCCTTTAAATTGTTTAACTTTGGTCAAACGTTTTGGGTAGCCTTCCCCAAGCTTCCCACAATAAGTTGGGTGAATTTTGGCCTATTCCTCCTGACAGAGCTGGTGTAACTGAGTCAGGTTTGTAGGCCTCCTTGCTCGCACACGCTTTTTCAGTTCTGCCCACAATTTTTCTATAGGATTGAGGTCAGGGCTTTGTGATGGCCACTCCAATACCTTGACTTTGTTGTCCTTAAGCCATTTTGCCACAACTTTGGAAGTATGCTTGGGGTCATTGTCAATTTGGAAGACCCATTTGCAACCAAGCTTTAACTTCCTGACTGATGTCTTGAGATGTTGCTTCAATATATATATATCCACATAATTTTCCATCCTTATGATGCCATCTATTTTGTGAAGTGCACCAGTCCCTCCTGCAGCAAAGCATCCCCACAACATGATGCTGCCACCCCCGTGCTTGACGGTTGGGATGGTGTTCTTTGGCTTGCAAGCCTCCCCCTTTTTCCTCCAAACATAATGATGGTCATTATTGCCAAAAGGTTCTATTTTTGTTTCATCAGACCAGAGGACATTTCTCCAAAAAGTACGATCTTTGTCCCCATGTGCAGTTGCAAACAGCAGTCTGGCTTTTTTATGGCGGTTTTGGAGAAGTGGCTTCTTCCTTGCTGAGCGGCCTTTCAGGTTATGTCGATATAGGACTCGTTTTTACTGTGGATACAGATAGTTTTGTACCTGTTTCCTCCAGCATTGTCACAAGGTCCTTTGCTTTTGATTTGCACTTTTCGCACCAAATTACATTCATCTCTAGGAGACAGAATGCGTCTCCTTCCTGAGCGGTATGATGGCTGCATGATCCCATGGTGTTTATACTTGCGTACTATTGTTTGTACAGATGAACGCGATACCTCCAATTTTATTTCTGAGGTCTTGGCTGATTTCTTTTTACTTTCCCATGATGTCAAGCAAAGAGGCACTGAATTTGAAGGTAGGCCTTGAAAAACACCCACAGGTACACCTCCAACTGACTCAAATGATGTGAATTAGCCTAACAGAAGCTTCTAAAGCCATGACATAATTTTCTGGAATTTTCCAAGCTGTTTAAAGGCACAGTCAACTTAGTGTATGTAAACTTCTGACCCATTGGAATTGTGATACAGTGAATTACAAGTGAAATAATCTCTTTGTAAACAATTGTTGGAAAAATTACTTGTGTCATGCACAAAGTAGATGTCCTAACCGACTTGCCAAAACTATAGTTTGTTAACAAGAAATTTGTGGAGTGGTTGAAACGAGTTTTAATGACTCCTACCTAAGTATGTAAACTTCCGACTTCAACTGTAGGTGGGATGGGCTGAGGGAAGCTGAGTGTTGGGATGTGGAATTGGAGACAAGTGAGATTGGAGTTGCTGGGCGGGGGATAGAATGGCGGTCAAAATGCAAAAGTAAAAAAATAAAGTCAAAATAAAAAGTATGTTTGTATGACACTGAGGGGCAACGTTGTTACATCTAATGCCTGTTCTCCTGAGGCTGATGCCGCACAGGGGTTTGTACGCGTGTACACATGCATATACACACACTTATTCAAACGCACACACGTGCACGTGCACACACTACACACATGTAAATAGTGCCATACATGCACTCAAATGTAATCAGTTGGCCTTGCTGTTATGATTTTTGTTGTCCTTGATGTCTTTTGTGGGGTCTTGGAGGTGGGGTATGGCTGATAGGTCGCTGTTTCGGGTCCCCATTTTTGACCTTGTGGGAGATCTGTCGACGTGCCCTTGAGCAGGGCGTTGACCCTTGTTGCTTATATGGGTCGCTCTGGAAAGGAGTCTGTTAGATGACTGGAATGTAATATAAATGTTGAACGGCGTCACTGCAAGTAGATTGTATGTTTTAATATTCAATAATTAAAATAAATGATAATACAAAAAATTATATATAATTAAAGTATTATGTAAAATAAAAATGAATCTCTGGATAAACTATTTAATGTTAGCTAAATTTAGTAATGCATAAATTGGCAACATTTCTTAAATGGACAATTCTGTGAACTGTCTTGTGCAAGTTTTAAATTGACACAATATCTGTTAGCAAAACTGTCAGCTAGAGATGACGTGCAGGAGCTTGCTGGGATTTGTAGTTTTGCATGCTGTCTACTTTGATGCTAATTAGCAATTTCAAATACGAGAGTGAATAGAGCTGAATATATTGATAAAAGTCACCTTGTCCGAGAGATGGTTATCAAAACGTCATGCCAGGGTAAGCCTGCACGAAACACAGCCCTTATTTTAAGTGTTTATATGAATGGTGGGAAAACGATTGGAACCATTACCCTGTTTGACCACTAGGCTTTATGGCACCTCCACTGTGGAGCGCTATACATTAATAAACTAGCAGATATTCTGATTGCTCAGAGAAGAGGAGCAGCAAAAGTGTAGCTGTATAAGGAGCACACTATTCAGACCAGTCTGCAAGTTAAGCTGAATGCGTTCTAGCTTAAACTGTGTAAGGGAATAGGGTTCCAAATATACACTACATGACCTAAAGTATGAGGACACCTGCTCATCAAACATCTCATTCCAAAATCAAGGGCATTAATATGGAGTTGTCCCCCCCCCTTTGCTGCTATAACAGCCTCCACTCTTCTAGGAAAGCTTACCAATACATGTTGGGACATTGCTGTGGGGACTTGCTTCCATTCAGCCACAAGAGCATTAGTAAGGTCGGCAGAGATGTTGGGCAACTAGGCCTGGCTCGCAGTCGGCGTTCCAATTCATCCCAAAGGTGTTCAATGGGGTTGAGGTCAGGGCTCTGTACAGGCTATTCAAGTTCTTCCACACCGATCTCAGCAAATAATTTCTGTATGGATCTTGCTTTGTACACGGGAGCATTGTCATGCTGCAAATGAAAGGGCCTTCCCCAAACTGTTGCAACAAAGTTGGAAGCACAGAACCGTCTAGAATGTCATTGTATGCTCTAGCGTTAAGATTTCCCTTCACTGGAACTAAGGGGCCTAGCCCGAAACATGAAAAACAGCACCAGACCATTATTCCTCCTCCACCAAACTTTACAGTTGGCACTATGCATTCGGGTAGGTAGCGCTCTACTGGCATCCGCCAAACCCAGATTCGTCCGTCGGACTGTCACATGGTGAAGCTGATTCATCACTCCAGAGAACGCATTTCCACTGCTCCAGAGTCCAATGGCGGCAAGCTTTACACCACTCCAGCCGACGCTTGGCATTGTGCATGGTGATCTTGGGCTTTTGTGCGGCTGCTCGGCCATGGAAACACATTTCATGAAGCTCCCGACGAACAGATGTGCTGATGTTGCTTCCAGAGGCAGTTTGGAACTCACTGAGTATTGTGGTATTGTGAACAAATAAGTAGGCTATATGATAGTCTACTCCCGAGGCTAATTATACTTAGTTATCTAGTTTGTAGCCAGCTATTGACTGACAACAACAGAGCAACAACATGCTGATCCTCGCTATCAATGACATTCCTGCAGCAGCCAAACATTGAAACATGAGCATATTGAACGATGTAGGTGAGGTTCAACACAGCTAGCGAGCAAAGAAAATGTTATATCCGAAAGCAGCAGCATAGCAAGAAATAGCTAGTTACGGCTGCAGTGTCAATGCAGAAAAAGAGGCCAGCGTATAGTAGCAGTAGAAGCAAGGGGATGAGACCCGGTCAGCTTTAAAAATCTGTCTCCGCTTAATTTAAGTAATGTTCTAACACTGTTCCTGGAACGATAACAAATAACGTTCTTCTGTGAGAATTTCAGTACTTCAGCATAACGTTTCCTATAAGTTTCCTCATGGTTTTATTTAAAGTCATGTTCTCAAATTGTTTATGGAAACATTTCCATAAAAACACAAAACTTTAGCAACATTTAGACAACATTCTAAGAATGTTATTTTAAAACATATACATTCTGTTCTCAGCACCAAGAAAACTCTCTCTACCTCTATCTTGTTAAGTGTATTCAGGTGTGTTGGCTGGACCCACTAATTGGCCATACCTGATCTTAATGAGTGCTTGTTTCTTTTGAAATGGAGTCTGTTTAAATCAAGGATTGGAACCGGTTCTATACTGTTCCAGAACCAAACCACTATTTTAAAAGCATGGGAACTGGTTAGTAACATTATTTTATGTTCCAGGCATTTTTTTTACTAGTCCCACAAAAATCGCAACAAAGCACCTATGCAAAGCCCTCTGTCACTCAGAAACGTATTCCAGCATCTGCCTGCCAGGTGGAAATCTTTGCCGGTATGTGTGCGTGTAGGCTACCTGCCCTGCCCTTCTGAAGCATAGGTTACTACTGTATCCTGCTGACATCGTTACAAGCATTATTCAGAAATTAGAGAAAGGTGTTTGAAAAACAATTCTAACTTTTTCAATGCTAGTTAAGGATACTATACTTATCACACTTCACACTGGATTTATTAACTAGAGAACTTCAAGGCAAACTTTCTCCATCCTCTCTCGCTCTCTCCTCAACTGCAACATTTCAGTTGCATCTCGCCCCTACACTGCAACTGGCAGCACAGTGTGTGTTTGTCTTTCGTTATGAATAAACCATGCTGTTATGACAATTTGCTCTTAATGACTTTCCTATTCAGATTATATCGATAAGCTGCTCTATCTGGACTGATTTGTATGAGTTATAAAAACATGGCATGCTAGCTCCATTGTCACGTTCTGACCAGTAAAGGGGTTATTTGTTATTGCAGTTTGGTCAGGACGTGGCAGGGGGTGTTTGTTTTATGTGGTTCGGAGTTTGTTGGGTTATGTTATTATGTAGAGGGGTGTTTGTTTAGAGTGTTCCGGGGTTTTTGGGTTATGTTCTAGGTTAGTGTATTTCTATGTTAGATCTAGGTTGTTTAGTTCTATGTTTAGTTAATTGGGATTGGCCTTCAATTGGAGGCAGCTGTTCGTCGTTGCTTCTGATTGAAGGTCCTATGTATAGGGGTGTGTTTGTAATGGGAATTGTGGGTAGTTGTCTCCTTGTTTAGTGTCTAAGCACCTGATAGGACTGTTAGTGGCGTTCGTTGTGTTTGTATATGTGTTTTGTTTGTTTTTCCTTCTTTTAACCAATTAAAGAAGATGAGTATACACGTTCCCGCTGCACCTTGGTCCAATCATTACGACACCCGTTACATCCATCCTGTTAGTGCAGTGGACTAATTCCATAGACAGAGAACTGAAGATCATAGGTTTGAATCTCACTGATGCCACATTAAAAAATAAAATATGCTTGCATTTGTATTTGTATTTATTATGGACCCCCATTAGCTGCCGCCAAAGCAGCAGCTACTCTACTCTTCCTGGGGTCCAGCAGTTTATACAATTTTAAAAACATTACAATATATTCACAGATTTCACAACACACTGTGTGCCCTCAGGCCCCTACTCCACCACTACCACATATCTACAGTACTAAATCCATGTGTATGTATAGTGCGTATGTTAACGTGTGTGTGTGTATGCATGTGTCTGTGCCAATGTTTGTGGTACTTCACAGCCCCCGCTGTTCCATAAGCTGTTTTTTTAATCAGTTTTTTAAATCATATTTTACTGCTTGCGTCAGTTACTTGATGTGGAATAGAGTTCCATGTTGCCATGGCTCTATGTAGTACTGTGTGCCTCCAATAGTCTGTTCTGGACTTGGGGACTGTGAAGAGACCTCTTGAGGCATGTCTTGTGGGGTATGCATGGGTGTCCGAGCTGTGTGCCAGTAGTTTAGACAGACAGCTCGGTGCATTCAACATGTCAGTACCTCTCATAAATAAAAGTAGTGATGAAGTCAATCTCTCCTCCACTTTCAGCTAGGAGAGATTGACATGCATATTATTAATATTAGCTCTTTGTGTACATACAAGGGCCAGCCGTGCTGCCCTGTTCTGAGCCAATTGCAATTTTTGATCCCCTGCCAATTGCAATATTTGATCCCCTGCTGATTTTGTACGTTTGCCCACTTACAAAAAAATGATCAGTCTATAATTTGAATGGTAGGTTTATTTGAACAGTGAGAGACAGAATAACAACAAAAAAAATCCAGAAAAATGCATGTCAAAAATGTTATAAAATGATTTGCATTTTAATGAGGGAAATAAGTATCTGACCCCTCTGCAAAACATGACTTAGTACTTGGTGGCAAAACCCTTGTTGGCAATTGCAGAAGTCAGACGTTTCTTGTAGTTGGCCACCAGGTTTGCACACATCTCAAGAGGGATTTTGTCCCACTCCTCTTTGCAGATCTTCTCCAAGTCATTAAGGTTGAGGCTGATGTTTGGCAACTCGAACCTTCAGCTCCCTCCACAGATTTTCTATGGGATTAAGGTCTGGAGACTGCCTAGGCCACTCTAGGACCTTAATGTGCTTCTTCTTGAGCCACTCCTTTGTTGCCTTGGCCGTGTGTTTTGGGTCATTGTCATGCTGGAATACCCATCCACGACCCATTTTCAATGCCCTGGCTGAGGGAAGGAGGTTCTCACCCAAGATTTTACGGTACATGGCCCCGTCCATCGTCCCTTTGATGCGGTGAAGTTGTCCTGTCCCCTTAGCAGAAAAACACCCCCAAAGCATGTTTCCACCTCCATGTTTGATGGTGGAGATGGTGTTCTTGGGGTCATAGGCAGCATTCCTCCTCCTCCAAACACGGCGAGTTGAGTTGATGCCAAAGAGCTCCATTTTGGTCTCATCTGACCACAACACTTTCACCAGTTGTCCTCTGAGTTATTCAGATGTTCATTGGCAAACTTTAGACGGGCATGTATATGTATTCTTGAGCAGGGGGACCTTGTGGGCGCTGCAGGATTTCAGTCCTTCACGGCGTAGTGTGTTACCAATTGTTTTCTTGGTGACTATGGTCCCAGCTGCCTTGAGATCATTGACAAGATCCTCCCGTGTAGTTCTGGGCTGATTCCTTACCGTTCTCATGATCATTGCAACTCAACGAGGTGAGATCTTGCATGGAGCCCCAGGCCAAGGGAGATTGACAGTTCTTTTGTGTTTCTTCCATTTGCGAATAATCGCACCAAATGCTGTCACCTTCTCACCAAGCTGCTTGGCGATGGTCTTGTAGCCCATTCCAGCCTTGTGTAGGTCTACAATCTTGTCCCTGACATCCTTGGAGAGCTCTTTGGTCTTGGCCATGGTGGAGAGTTTGGAATCTGATTGATTGATTGCTTCTGTGGACAGGTGTCTTTTACACATGTAACAAGCTGCGGTTAGGAGCTCTCCCTTTAAGAGTGTGCTCCTAATCTCAGCTCGTTACCTGTATAAAAGACACCTGGGAGCCAGAAATCTTTCTGATTGAGAGGGGGTCAAATACTTATTTCCCTCATTAAAATGCAAATAAATTTATAACATTTTTGACATGCGTTTTTCTGGATATTTTTGTTGTTATTCTGTCTCTCACTGTTCAAATAAACCTACCATTAAAATTATAGACTGATCCTTTCTTTGTCAGTGGGCAAACGTACAAAATCAGCAGGGGATCAAATACTTTTTTTCCCCCACTGTAGATGTGTAGTGTCAGTGTTTGTTGCTGGCTTGTCATCCCTAAGTTTGCTTATCTTGCCAATAAAAAAGTCATTAAAGTAGTTGGCAATATCAGTGGGCTTTGTGATGAATGAGCCATCTGATTCAATCAATGAAGGAGCCGAGTTGGCTTTTTATTCCCAAAATGTTATTTAATGTGCCCCAAGCGTTTTACTATCATTCTTTATATAATTTATCTCTGTTTCATAGTGTAGTTTCTCTTTATTTAGTTTAGTCACATGATTTCTTAATTTGCAGTACATTTGCCAATCATTTAGGCTGCCAGACTTAATTGCCATACCTTTTGCCTCATCCCTCTCAACCATACAATTTTTAAATTCCTCATCAATCCAAGGGGATTTAACAGTTTTTACAGTAATTTTCTTAAATCGGTGTGTGTTTATTAGTAACTGGAATAAGTAGTTTCATAAATGCGTCAAGTGCAGCGTCTGGTTGCTCCTCATTACACACCACAGACCAGTAAATATTCTTTACATCAACATATGAATCACTACAAAACATATTGTATGACCTCTTATACACTATATTAGGCCCAGCCTTTGGAACTTTGGTTTTTCTAGATATGGCTGCTATATTGTGATCACTACATCCTATGGATTTGGATACTGCTTTAGAGCAAATATCTGCAGCGTTAGTAAAAATGTGATCAATACATGTCGATGATTTGATTCCTGTGCTGTTTGTAACTACCTTGGTAGGTTGACTGATAAGCTGAACCAGGTTGCAGGCGCTGGTCACAGTTTGAAGGTTTTTTTCCTGAGTGGGCCACTTGATGATAGCCAGTCGGTGCACATTGAAAGGAGTCCTCCCATTGGGCACAGATATCAGTTCAACGTCTAGTTTTGATTTACTGTACATTTGGTTGAGTTGTCAACTAACGTGAATTCAACATCAAATCAACAAAATATTTCCCTGTGTCATTGGATTTAGGTTAAAAGTTGTGTGAATTTTTCGTTTAAATTCCCTGACGTTGATGACTTTTTCAAAAATCCAATCAGTTTTCACGTTGATTCAACGTCATCACATTACATTTTTTGGTTGAAATGATGTGGAAACAATGTTGATTCAACCAGTTTTTGCTCAGTGGGATGCATGCATTCAGGTGCGTGTTCTGCCTCAAATTTTCTTCACAATAAACAAACATAGGCTCATTCTCTTCAGAACACAAGGTATGACACCATGTCATCTTGTAACTGTAACATAGTGACCATAAACGTTGACACTGAATGAGTTGGATGATAGGGAAATGTGAAGTGCACATTGGGACTCACGGATGTCTGGCTTACTTGTATGACATCAAAGTGGTATTTATTATAATCCTCAACTTATCTTTCAAAATACATAGAGTTCTCTTAATTTACAGCATTTCCTTACCCAGACAAGAAAACATTTTAGCAAAGTTGCCCAATTAGAGTGTTGTGAAGCGCAGATCCTGAGCTCTGACGTAATTTATAGCGTGTTACTGTACAGCCACTGCGTTCCAATTTAGCCACTTATCAGTGCCAGAATCTGTAATTTTCAACCGATATACGAGTACGAGTGTAAAGGCTTAAGAGTCATGTCTCCCAGACTTTTATAACTACTAACAATTCCCCCTGTCCCTTGTCCCAAGGCGATTCGGCTATGCAGACTATAGGTGAATAGTCTGCTGGGCCCACGGGGTTCAGGAAACCTCTGCCAGCCTGTCTGCTATCCGCCAACAGTTCTCTGATGAAAAAGGCAATTATAGACCGTTCCAATGGCCCAATTTGGATGATGATTGAAAATAAAAATGTTTTAATTAAATAAAGTAATGGCAATGTCATTGAGTGTCAATGTCAAATTAGCCTTTTAGAAGTGCTATGTAGTTGCTATATTAAAAATCAAACAGCATGCAGACTACTCTGTAAACATTTTAGAGCGTACAATTCAAACATTTTAATGAACAGTGAGTGACATTCCTATGTGTAATATGAATATACTAATGCCCAGACACAACATAGAGGTGATTGTTTACCATAAGACTTGCAGAGATTATAGGGTATACATGTTGTTCGGTGGTTGTACATCAACTAATTTCCATAGTGTAGTACCAATGGTTCACCATGAGGTGTCGTATTACTCATACTGTCGTAAACAATGATGTCAATCATATCAATGTCAATGCAATGTCGTGCCTAAAACAATGACATTTTTTAAATTCATGAATATCACATATCAAACTAGTGTTACCGACTACTAGTAGTGGGCAGCAGGGTTGAGTGAATCAAATAGGTGCTTTACAGATACCCAACCTAAAACTCCAAAGAGCAAGCGATGCAGAGGCAGAGGCAGAAGCACAGTGGCTAGATGTGACACTGTCAAATCCTCTCAGATCTCTGCACAAATGTCAGGCTTCAACATAAACATTCAAAAGACAAAAACAACAGGGCTGACACCAAAATCAACATCAACCACACTGCTTTGGAAGAGATAGAGGAGTTAATTTATCTTGGGACCATGAAGACCAAAGATGGCGATTCCATGAGTGATGTGACCACCAGGCTCAGTAAAGGGAACCAGGCCTTTGCCATGTTAAGACCAGTATGGAGAGTCAAGAACTTCAGCCAATCACTCAAAATCTGCATCTTCCAAAGCAATGTCCTCAGTGTTCTCCTATATGTGTCAGAATGTTGGAAAATTACAGTCACAATAGCACAACAACTGGAAACATGTAAAAATGAAACACTCCAAAGCACCCTGAGGATATACTGGCCCAATATAATCACAACTGAACTCCACAAAAAGACAGACACAACAACACCCTTGAGCCTGATAGTGAAGAAAAGGAGATGACGATGGCTGGGACATGCAGATTACCATCAGATGCATCTTGTGATTGCCCCATGCTGGACACCAGATGGGAAGAGAAAGCCAGAATGCCCAAAAAGACATGCACTCTTAGAATTATTTTTCTCCAAAATAGTTATTTACAGAGAGATAGGGTTCTACCAAGATCTATTTTTATCTGAATAACCCTTTTTGGAAGACGAGTTCTTTGTAAAGCAAAGCGTTCCACCTAGAACAATTTTCCTCCTAAGACCTGTTTTTGGAAGAAAGGGTTCTTTGATGGTTGTTTGGAAGGCCAGAAGGATTCTACATAGAACCCTTCTGAATCTGAGTAAGATTTTTTTTATTGTACTTGTTTTACTTATTTTAAATAGTGCCTGAGCATTAGTGTTTACCTCAGTGTTTAAACGTTAACATCAGGGGCCAGTTGCAACAGCTGGTTGTAAGTAAATCGCACTTAAAAATGATACCTGTTGCACCACGTGCAATATCTGGGTGTAGATTCTATGTCTACTATAGAGCAGGCGTAGGGTTTTAAATTGGGATCATCGTCATCATTATACGCATAGAAAATAATATAAATCTATAATTTCAAACGTCATGCACAAAGTAGATGTCCTAACCGACTTGCCAAAACTCTATTTTGTTAACAAGAAATGTGTGGAGTGGTTGAAAAACGAGTTTTAATGACTTCAACCTAAGTGTATATAAACTTCCTACTTCAACTGTATACACACTTCATAATTCCTACTGATGCGTATCAAAGTAGTGTAGTGGAGGTATACGGCATAAATTATGTAGTACAACAGAGGAATTATGCACAAAGTACCCTACACAATCGCAAAGCACTTGAAATATATTCACATGCGCACCGCACACAGCCTATTTTCAACTGAATATCATCTGCAGGCAGCAAGAGTGTGCAGCTCTCAACTGGTTTTGGCATGGAGCAGCTCACAGAATAATGACATCGGTAGCCGGTAGGATAGGAAAGACGTTTCGACTTATGGTATCTGCTAGTAAATTCTAACTAAGGTAAACCAGGTATTAAAAAGGTTTAGTCAGAAATGTTGGTTAGTAGGCTATTTGTGATGTGCAATTATCATCATGTGCTTTTTGCATCAGGGGCATAGACATGGATGGGCCTGGGATGAGCCTGGGTGGATTACTTCCCATTGCAAAAAAATACATTTCACATTTTGCACACAAAGTAACCTGTGACCTAAAGATTAAAGTGGAACTGACAGTGTTTTAACTACTTTGCAGATATGAAACAAACAGACAATCATAATATCAGTCAAAAATATCAAATTCACAGTTTATGCTACAAAACCAACATTATAAGAGGCTTTAATAGATTATATTTGACTGTACATTCCATGACGTACACTAAGGCATTGTTGCCAGAATATATGGATGCAGTTCAATGCTTGATTGATATAATTCAGCAATACATTTCTTGGTAGTCCAAAAAATACTGCTATCAGGTTTTAATCACAGCTGGCCTGATACATTGTTTTCTGCCTCCATTCGGGATGCACTGTTTTAGTTTCTAACACTCAATATTCTGGACAAAAACAGATGAATGTAACTAAGGCTGGGAATGCCAATACAATCAAACTAGCAAGGGCAATGATCACAAGTCAGTCATAAAGTGGCTAATAGGATAGCGTATCTAATTATGTAGCAAGCTAAAAACACGGAGCCTAACGTTGGTTAGATTTCTAGCTAGCTAGTTAGCTGTTAGGAGGATCGCTTCCGGTTTGGAGCGAGCAGTCGCACTTTGCTTCGCTCCACAGGTAATATTACACTTTATTACATTACAACAGTTTGATTTGTTTGATCTGAGCAATTTTTCTTAGCTTTGTATCAAAGATAATTGTGTCTTTGTATCAAAGATAATTGTGTAGTTTAGAGTAATTAGAGTATTATCGAGGTTAGCTATTTTCGTCCTAACGTAGTCAACACTGCTAGCTAGCTAGTCGGTCAACACTGCTAGCTAGCCAACTAGCCAACTAGCAGCACTGTAGAAACTATTACATTACAACGGAACGACTTGATTAGTTTAGCGTTAGTGTTAGTTAGCTAGCTACATAGCTGTCTTTGCTGTCTTTGTATCTAAGATAATTGTGTAGTTTAGAGTAATTATCGAGGTTAGCTAGCCAGCCGCAACGCGACGCCTTGTCCAGACTCCAGACTTAGTCAACACACCTAGTCATCAAACCCACTGCTAGCTAGCCAACCGTTACCAACTAGCAGCGCTGTAGATACTAATACATTACAACGGAACGATTTGACTAGTGCAGTGTTAGCTAACTAGCCACATAGTTGTCTTTGTCATAGCTTGATAATTGTGTAGTTTAGTAATTATCGAGGTTAGCTAGCCAGCCGCGACGCGACGCCTTGTCCAGACTCCAGACTTAGTCAACACACCTAGTCATCAAACCCACTGCTAGCTAGCCAACCGTTACCGACTAGCAGCGCTGTAGATACTAATACATTACAACGGAACGATTTGACTAGTGCAGTGTTAGCTAACTAGCCACATAGTTGTCTTTGTCATAGCTTGATAATTGTGTAGTTTAGTAATTATCGAGGTTAGCTAGCCAGCTATTTCCGTCCCCCGCGACGCCATTTTTCCAAAAGTAGCCAACTATTACCGACGAGCAGCACTGTAGAAACTAAATACATTACAAAGGAACGTCTTGATTAGTGTTATGTTAGCTAGCTACAAAGTTGCTTTTGTATCATGACAAGGTGTAGTACTGAAACTATCAAGGTTACCTAGCCAGCTACACGTTCTAACAAAGTCAACAACGCAGCCACTGCTAGCTAGCCTACTCCGCCAGCCAGCAGTACTGTATCATTTTCGTCATTTTCTGAACATTCGAGACGTGTAGTCCATTTGTCATTCCAATCTCCTTTGCATTAGCGTAGCCTCTTCTGTAGCTTGTCAACTATGTGTCTGTCTATCCCTGTTCTCTCCCCTCTGCACAGGCCATACAAACGCTTCACACCGCGTGGCCGCTGCCACTCTAACCTGGTGGTCCCAGCGCGCACGACCCACGTGGAGTTCCAGGTCTCCGGCAGCCTCTGGAACTGCCGGTCTGCGGCCAACAAGGCTGAGTTCATCTCAGCCTATGCTACCCTCCAGTCCCTAGACTTCCTGGCGCTGACGGAAACATGGACTACCACAGATAACACTGCTACTCCTACTGCTCTCTCCTCGTCTGCCCACGTGTTCTCGCATACCCCTAGAGCATCGAGCCAGCGGGGTGGTGGCACTGGAATCCTCATCTCTCCCAAGTGGACATTCTCTCTTTCTCCCCTGACCCATCTGTCTATCTCCTCATTTGAATTCCATGCTGTCACAGTTACCAGCCCTTTCAAGCTTAACATCCTTATCATTTATCGCCCTCCAGGTTCCCTTGGAGAGTTCATCAATGAGCTTGACGCCTTGATAAGTTCCTTTCCTGAGGATGGCTCACCTCTCACAGTTCTGGGTGACTTTAACCTCCCCACGTCTACCTTTGACTCATTCCTCTCTGCCTCCTTCTTTCCACTCCTCTCCTCTTTTGACCTCACCCTCTCACCTTCCCCCCTACTCACAAGGCAGGCAATACGCTTGACCTCATCTTTACTAGATGCTGTTCTTCCACTAATCTCATTGCAACTCCCCTCCAAGTCTTCGACCACTACCTTGTATCCTTTTCCCTCTCGCTCTCATCCAACACTTCTCACTTTGCCCCTACTCGGATGGTATTGCGCCGTCCCAACCTTCGCTCTCTCTCTCCCGCTACTCTCTCCTCTTCCATCCTATCATCTCTTCCCTCTGCTCAAACCTTCTCCAATCTATCTCCTGATTCTGCCTCCTCAACCCTCCTCTCCTCCCTTTCTGCATCCTTTGATTTTCTCTGTCCCCTATCCTCCAGGCCGGCTCGGTCCTCCCCTCCTGCTCCGTGGCTCGACGACTCACTGCGAGGTCACAGAACAGGGCTCCGGGCAGCCGAGCGGAAATGGAGGAAAACTCGCCTCCCTGCGGACCTGGCATCCTTTCACTCCCTCCTCTCTACATTCTCCTCTTCTGTCTCTGCTGCTAAAGCCACTTTCTACCACTCTAAATTCCAAGCATCTGCCTCTAACCCTAGGAAGCTCTTTGCTACCTTCTCCTCCCTCCTGAATCCTCCTCCCCCCCTCCTCCCTCTCTGCGGATGACTTCGTCAACCATTTTGAAAAGAAGGTTGACGATATCCGATCCTCGTTTGCTAAGTCAAACGACACCGCTGGTCCTGCTCACACTGCCCTACCCTGTGCTTTGACCTCTTTCTCCCCTCTCTCTCCAGATGAAATCTCGCGTCTTGTGACGGCCGGCCGCCCAACAACCTGCCCACTTGACCCTATCCCCTCCTCTCTTCTCCAGACCATTTCCGGAGACCTTCTCCCCTACCTCACCTCGCTCATCAACTCATCCTTGACCGCTGGCTACGTCCCTTCCGTCTTCAAGAGAGCGAGAGTTGCACCCCTTCTGAAAAAACCTACACTCGATCCCTCCGATGTCAACAACTACAGACCAGTATCCCTTCTTTCTTTTCTCTCCAAAACTCTTGAACGTGCCGTCCTTGGCCAGCTCTCCTGCTATCTCTCTCAGAATGACCTTCTTGATCCTAATCAGTCAGGTTTCAAGACTGGGCATTCAACTGAGACTGCTCTTCTCTGTGTCACGGAGGCTCTCCGCACTGCTAAAGCTAACTCTCTCTCCTCTGCTCTCATCCTTCTAGACCTATCTGCTGCCTTTGATACTGTGAACCATCAGATCCTCCTCTCCACCCTCTCCGAGTTGGGCATCTCCGGCACGGCCCACGCTTGGATTGCGTCCTACCTGACAGGTCGCTCCTACCAGGTGGCGTGGCGAGAATCTGTCTCCGCACCACGCGCTCTCACCACTGGTGTCCCCCAGGGCTCTGTTCTTGGCCCTCTCCTATTCTCGCTATACACCAAGTCACTTGGCTCTGTCATATCCTCACATGGTCTCTCCTATCATTGCTATGCAGACGACACACAATTAATCTTCTCCTTTCCCCCTTCTGATAACCAGGCGGCGAATCGCATCTCTGCATGTCTGGCAGACATATCAGTGTGGATAACGGCTCACCACATCAAGCTGAACCTCGGCAAGACGGAGCTGCTCTTCCTCCCGGGGAAGGACTGCCCGTTCCATGATCTCGCCATCACGGTTGACAACTCCCTTGTGTCCTCCTCCAAGAGTGCTAAGAACCTTGGCGTGACCCTGGACAACACCCTGTCGTTCTCCACTAACATCAAGGCGGTGACCCGATCCTGTAGGTTCATGCTCTACAACATTCGCAGAGTACGACCCTGCCTCACACAGGAAGCGGCGCAGGTCCTAATCCAGGCACTTGTCATCTCCCGTCTGGATTACTGCAACTCGCTGTTGGCTGGGCTCCCTGCCTGTGCCATTAAACCCTTACAACTCATCCAGAACGCCGCAGCCCGTCTGGTGTTCAACCTTTCCAAGTTCTCTCACGTCACCCCGCTCCTCCGCTCTCTCCACTGGCTTCCAGTTGAAGCTCGCATCCGCTACAAAACCATGGTGCTTGCCTACGGAGCTGTGAGGGGAACGGCACCTCCGTACCTTCAGGCTCTGATCAGGCCCTACACCCAAACAAGGGCACTGCGTTCATCCACCTCTGGCCTGCTCGCCTCCCTACCTCTGAGGAAGCACAGTTCCCTCTCAGCCCAGTCAAAACTGTTCGCTGCTCTGGCACCCCAATGGTGGAACAAGCTCCCTCACGACGCCAGGACAGCGGAGTCAATCACCACCTTCCGGAGACACCTGAAACCCCACCTCTTTAAGGAATACCTGGGATAGGATAAAGTAATCCTTCTAACCCCCCCCCCCACCCTTAAAAGATTTAGATGCACTATTGTAAAGTGGTTGTTCCACTGGATATCATAAGGTGAATGCACCAATTTGTAAGTCGCTCTGGATAAGAGCGTCTGCTAAATGACTTAAATGTAAATGTAATGTAAATGTCATGCCATTGGAGGACTGGGTGAGTGACTAACTTTTCCCCCTGATATCGTTTTTCAGTGGCTATACAGAAATCACAAATATTCTAAGATACCGGTGTCATTTGGTTAGCTAGCAAGGACTTGAACGACTGTTATCCAGATAGTATATCACTTGTGAATTCACAAATTCACTCTGGCCATCTACTCCGATTTCAGAGCACTCTCCTTTGAGTGTTCCAGAGCGCAGAACAACTGTATTGTTCTACGAATGCCAATACCCACTAGATATGACCGGTGTCAGTAAAAGTTGGTAAAAAAAGTAATAGTTAGTTAAGAACTCTCTACATAACATGTAAATAGCCTAACCAAATCTGCTACAGTGAGTAAAATGATCAGAGTGAGGCATTCTCTCATTTGTGTCTGGATGTACAGTAGCTAGCTAGCAAGCTAGCCAACTTCAGCCAGTTATCTTGGGTGCTTGGTTGGGACAAGCATGCATTGGCAGGCAAGCTTCAGAAGGACGTGGAGGCTACAATTCCCCATCGTTTATCAATGCAATTTTGATGGCGAACTAGCTGAAAAAGTTTGAGAGGGTTTATCTAATGTTCCTTTGTTAGATTTTAGCTCATCTTGATCTGGCTAGCATTAGATGTTGATCTTGTTGTTGATGTGCATAGCTAAGGGAGAGAGAGACTACCTTTTCATGGTTGTTTGATCAATAGGACTGTAAAGATCCCAAATGTAAGAGGACTCCCATGGTGTTTACATATTTACAGAAATCCATTTAGGTGTATTTTGTGGCTTTTGGCCACAATGAATGATCTAAAGTTGGGCCGTTGCAACTGCCTATAAACACACAGTCCAGTTTAAAGTGAATGATGGCAGGCCTTGTGGCAAATGGCTTGTTTGTATAAAGCCTACTGTAGCTCTGATTGGCTATAATGCATCTATTTTCACATATATTGATATATTTGGTAAATATTTTTTAACATGTACTTGGAAATCTTTTGTCAAATATATTCCAACATTTGGCAAATTATACTAGAATTAAACTTTAGTCAACTCTTTGTTATCACAAGCCACGCCTCCAAGTATGACAAATAAACAAACAAACTTGACGAGAGCATTGCAACCAACATCCAACGGGATTTTTCTGCTGTTTGCGGTGAAAAACTAAGCGGATCAAGCATAACATGTCTACCCTGTTACCCCCCCCCCCCCCCCCCCCCCAAAAAAAAATTAAAAGGGGGATTCATGGCTGATTTAACTAGTACTTGCCAGTTGGATTACCGTTCAAGAGGACTTTCACAGATATGGTAAATTCCCACTTCCCACTTGGTTACGAATTCACCATAACACCACTAACCATCCAATCACTGTAGAGCATATAATATCACTTATTGGAAGCTGTCACGCCTACTCCCGCTCCCCATCTCCAGTGCTCAACGTCGCCGGTCTACTAACCACCGGCCCTGGCAACCATTATTACACACACCTGCTCTCCATCATTACGTACACCTGGGCTTCATCCTCACCTTGATTACCTTCCCTTTATTTAGCCCTCAGTAGCCTCAGTCATCAGGCAGTATTGATTTGTTCTGATTCATGGTCTGTACACGTCTCATGTTTTGTTTATCTTTATTTATCATTATTATACTCACCTTCTGCACCTGCTTCCTGACTCCCAGTGTATATGTGACAAATTACCTAGACCTTCAATTTGACATATTGTGGAGCATTGTACAATTTATAGCTTTTGTTTAAATCGATAAAGTATGTAAAACAGATGATACTTTATATAGAGATTTTTTTCATTATTTAATTAAGCAGTTTTATTTAAAAAAAAATCTTGACATGGGAAAATGTGTTTTTTAATGAAGTTGAACATGTGCTCTTTATGACAGAATGTTGCAATTAGGTGAAATCAAACATTTATTTTTTACTCACATCACAATTTAAATAATATCACTCCCAATGACTTGGCAGGCATCATAGCAGGGGTGCTGAGGGTGTTGCAGCACCCCCTGATAAATCACAATTCAAAAAAGAATGAATAATAAAAAACAGACCTTTATTACTCACCAGCAGAGCGAGGAGAGAAAAAACATCTGCAGCTCCCCACCCCAAAACATCTTCCTGCGGTCATGTCAGGTATTACATGCATTTGAGCAAAGATGCAAATGTACAGTACTAGTCAAAAGTTTGAACTTTGTACCCGCCTGCCTGACCATTCTGCCTGCCTTGACCACGAGCCTGTCTGCCGCTCTGTACCTCCTGGACTCTGATCTGGTTTTGACCTTTTGTCTGTCCACGACCATTCTTTTGCCAGCTCCTTTTGGATTAATAAGTATTGTAAGACTCTAACCATCTGCCTCCTGTGTCTGCATCTGGGTCTCACCTTGTGTCACGATAATGACAGGAAATACACATCCTTAATTCCTCAGATTGGTGATATTATTACAGTTCATAGTAATCACAATCGATTGCTTAAAACAGATCATTCTCTTTGGTTTAGTACTAATGTTTCTGTTATATGAGCCAGTCAGTAGTGGGACTTAGAACGTAGATGTCA
Organism: Salmo trutta; assembly: GCF_901001165.1. NCBI lineage: Eukaryota > Metazoa > Chordata > Actinopteri > Salmoniformes > Salmonidae > Salmo > Salmo trutta. The sequence goes on from NC_042963.1 coordinate 30,744,335, forward strand.
TTTTCAGACCACAGTGGCTAGAAGCAAATCAGGTGCTCCAGCCATAAGTCTCTGGCCTCATATGAATTCATGGATTTGAGGGTTAAGCTAACATTCAAATGAAATCCAACCCCTGTCGCTATTTAGAAACCAATGTGAGGTGGTGACTCGTTGAAATTATCTGGTCAAAGTGTTGTTTCCTTTTCCATATTGGCCATCTACTGAAATAATTTTCTCACAGTGATATACGTTGATAAAGGGCTATGACAGGTTATCATCTATCGACAGACACATGTAGGATACCCAAGTTCATTGAGGTTTGTCTGTTAGAAGAGTGCAAATGGTACATGTCGCAGTGGTTATTGTCCCAGTTCCATTGATTTCAATATCGAAGTGAGTGATTCATTTGCACGCGTTATTGATTACAGTAGACCAAGCTTATCAATTCCAGTCTTGAATGACCCCTTGGTAAATAGTGGTGCGTGTGCAGTTTGGAAGATACTAATTTAGAAAAATACAAGCACTCTGAACAGAAGTGTGACACGTGTGTAGGGAGTAACTTTTATTTATTGGTCTTCAAAATATCACAACTTATTTCAGCATATTGATTATGAATTTGGACATCTAAAACCAGTATTTTGACACTTGGCCATCAATCTAAACACCATGGCAACAGTATCATTTTCACCAAAAAAATGTAGGAATGTAAATGGTACTTTAACATACTTTTTCAACAGAATTCTACTTTATCATGTAAAAATTACTGAATGAACTTCAACATGCTATGATTTATTGAGTGATAAAATTTGTAAAATTGTGACAATACATTTGTCTGGCTATTTATAGCTAGTTGCCCTCAAAGCCTCATGATTGTACAGTTTTTCCCAGGGCAGAATAAAGTTGAGCAAGCTTAGCTAACTTAGAAGCCAGATAGTTTTATCTTATCTTTGAAATGTGTAATTCCAAGCAGGAAGCCTGCTTTTGGTAGCTAAGTAGCTAGTTTGCTATCTTAACATTGTAAACTAGAATATTGCAGCTATTAGCTAACTAGCTATGTTATCTAGCTAATGTAGAAAGATAGCTGGCAACTAGAGTCAAATTTTACATTCAGTATCTATTCAGTACATAGCTAAAACCATGTGCTCTAACAAGAAAAGGTGAAATACTTGTTACTATCCAATTTACATTTTCTGCTGCAAACAATTTCTCTCCTGTCAACTATATAGTTTATTTTCTGACCAATCAGACTTGCTCACCAGCATCCTCTCCATGTTGAGCTCCCATTCTTTCTCTCTGCTCTCCCTCTCCCTGCTCCCTCTCCCTGCCTCTCTCTATCTCTCTCTGCCTATCTTTCTCCCTGCTCCTTATTCCTTCCTGCCTTCCGTTCCCCTTTCTCTCTGAGCTGCGTAAAGGTAGCAGCTGGGTCTGTCTCCTGATTGTTTAGCTCAGGTCGAGGGTTCCCGGCTTGGCTAAAACCACCAGGCCCAAGTTGGCGGCTGTCGAGGCTGACAGGCTTTGATCAGGCTGCTATGGGTGTCTAGGCCTGCGTGGGGACCCACAACTGATTGCTTAAGGTCAGGTCCGGAGGATTAGTGAGCTCTGCAGGTTCCCCTCCTTTAGAGGAGCTCCGAGCTACCATCATTTTTTACATTTTGTTTTGTTCCTCCCTTCTCTCTTCTATGTACTACTCTTTTGGGTTGTTGATGTGTGAGCTCTGATATCACGTAGCATGGGGTCCCGTTATTTACCTTGCCAGAACTATGCATTGAAATTAATTTCACATTTCAATGTATTACTGTCCAAAAATATAAATGCAACATGTAAAGTGTTGGGCCCATGTTTCATGGTGTTGATCCCATATTCCCATGTATCGATGGCAATTGGAATGCACAGAAATACCATGACGAGATCCTGAGGCCCATTGTCGTGAAATAAAAGATCCCCGAAATTAACCATACATACAAAAAAGCTTATTTCTGTCAAATTGTAATTGTATTGATGGCAATTTGAATGCACAGAGATACCGTGACGAGATCCTGAGGCCCGTGTTTCGCGCTGCATGATGCAAACGGCAGTCACGCCAGACATTGACTGGTTTTCTGATCCACGCCCCTACCTTTTTTTAAGGTATCTGTGACCAACAGATGCATAGCATTATTCCCAGTCATGTGAAATCCATAGATTAGGTCCTGATGAATTTATTTAAATTGACTGATTTCCTTAAATGAACTATAACTCAGTAAACTACAATAATATTGTAACTTGCGTTTATATTTTTGTTCAGTGAAATGACCTGTCTTCTCTGTAATGACCACTTGTTGTAGTTTTATCAGCATATCATCAAGCACCCAGTATCAGTATAGAGGTGTGTTGGTGTTGCAGCAGGTCAGTCTGTGGAGATCTGAGTGGACTGCTGGACAGAGGTCAGATAAACACAGCTGGCGATCTCCTCTTGATTCATTCAAAAGCACTCTCTCTGCCTTTTCTGTTCTCTCTCTACTGCGCCCCTGTCCTGTCTGCTTTGAGAGGAATGGTCCCTCCATATCCAGATAAATCACATCTCCACATTGTTGTCAATAAATCAACCCCTCTGTCTCTTCCTATGTCTTTGTCTGTCTCTTGTTTTTCACCCATTCTTTCTCTTTGGCTTTTGGTCTTTCCTTTTTCTTTGCCTGTTGGTCTGCATTTTTGTTTGTATGTTTAATACCTACTCTCTCTCTTATTTTCTCCTCCTCTGCTAAATTATTCCGCTGTTAAGTTACCTCTGGTTCGTAAGCCCCAAAAAATGACATGCCGAAAATGTATGGGTTTTGTGATAAATACACAAAATAAGGTCTGAGATTAAAATCATATCAAAATCTTATTTGTCACATGCTCCAAATACAACAGGTGTAGACTTCACCATGAATGCTTACTTACAAGCCCTTAACCAACAATGCAGTTCAAGAAATAGAGTTAACAAAATATTTACTAAATAAACTAAGGTAAAAAAAAATGTATCACTCAAAAAGTAACACAAGAAATGTACATAACAATAACGAGGCTATATACAGGGGGTACCGGTACAAAGTCAATGTTCGGGGGTACAGGTTAGCCGAGGTAATTTGTGAAGTAACCATGCATAGATAATAAACAGTGAGTAGGAGCCGGGTAAAAACAAGGGGGTTCAATGTAAATAGTCCGGGTATCAGGAATCAAGGTAAGACCCAAGTGCAGATTGTGTGAAGTAACAATGTTTATTGTAACAACAGTGGCAGGCAAACGACAGGTCAAGGCAGGCAGGGAGGGGGGGTCGATAATCCAGAGTAGAGGACAAGGTATAGGACGGCAGGCAGGCTCAGGATAGGCAGAGGTTGGTAATCCAGAGGTGGAACAAAGGTACAGGACGGAGCTCAGGGTCAGGGACAGGCAGAGTGGTCAGGCGGGCAGATACATGGTCAGGACAGGCAAGGGTAAAAACCAGGAGGGCGAGAAAAAGAAAGGCTGGGAAAAGACAGGAGCTGACAGGACAAACGCTTGTAAGCTTGACAAACAAGACGAACTGGCACAGACAGACAGAAAACACAGGTATAAATACCCAGAGGATAAGTAGGGAAGATGGGCAACACCTGCAGGGACAGGTGAGACAGATCAGTGTCCCGGTATAGGGACACCAGGTGGCCATTTGATTAGTTGTTCAGCAGTCTTAAAAACCTCTACGGGATCAGTGTCCCTATACCGGGATGGTTGAGCTAACGTGCGCTAATGTGATTAGCATGACGTTGTAATTAACAGCAAACAGCAAACAGGACATGTCTTATATGGGCAGAAAGCTTTAATTGTTGTTAATCTAACTACAGTGGCCAATTTACAGTAGCTATTACAGTGAAAAAAATACCATGCTATTGTTTGAGGAGAGTGCACAACAACAAAAAACTTATCACGGAAACTGGGTTGATACATTCACCTCTGAAGGTAAATGTACTTACATTCAGTAATCTTGCTCCAGAGATAAAATGCTCCAGAGATAAAATGAAGCATAGTTTTGTTTGATAAAATACATTTTTATATTCAAATGTAGGAACTGGGTTCTACAGTTTGACCCCACTGCTGTTTCTGGCTCCACTCCCACCCCGCCCGGCCATCTAGATGTGTGAAAGTTAGTGTATAAGCTAATGATCCATCATGTATGACATTCCTGGGAGTGTGTAAACTTACATTTTGCATTACCATATCATTTTTGCAAATTCTCTATAGCTATGTACTTGAAAATGTATCAATTGACTAATTTGGCACATTTGGGCAGACTTGATACAAAATATTGCCTAGTATTGCAATGCTTCACTGGATCAATCTGAAACTTTGCACACACACTGCTGCCATATTGTAGCCAAACTAAATTGTGTCGAAACTGAAATATTATATTATGTCCTTTCTCTTGCATTTTAAAGATGGTGAAAAAAAAAGAAAACCATTTTTTTTGTATTATCTTTTACCAGATCTAATGTGTTATATTCTCCTACATTAATTTTGCATTTCCACAAACTTCAAAGTGTTTCCTTTCAAATAGTATCAAGAATATGCATATCTTTGCTTCAGGTCCTGAGCTACATGTAGTTAGATTTGGGTATGTCATTTTAGGCGAAAATTGGGTGTGATCCTTAAGAGGTTTTAAGGAAACTTTTGGTCCTAGACTTGTCTCTCCGGTACCACTTGCCATGCGATAGCAGAGATAACAGTCTATCACTTGTGTGACTGGATTCTTTGACAATTTTTTGGGCCTTCCCCTGACACCGCCTGGTATAGAGGTCCTGGATGTCAGGAAGCTTGGTCAAAGTGATGTACTGGGCCGTACACACTACCCTCTGTAGCGCCTTGCGGTCAAATGCCGAGCAATTGCCATACCAGACATTGATGCAACCGGTCAGGATACTCTTGATGGTGCAGCTGTATAACTTTTGGAGGGTCTTGGGACCCATGGCAAACCTTTTCAGTCTTCTGAGGGGGAAAAGGTGTTGTTGTGCCCTCTTCACAACTGTCTAGGTGTGTTTGGACCATGATAGTTTGTTGGTGATGTGGACACCAAGGAACTTGAAACTCTCGACCCGTTCCACTTTTAATGGGGGCCTGTTCGGCCCTCCTTTTTCCATAGTCCACGATCAGCTTAGGAGATCTTATTTGTTCTATGAGATAATATCAGTCAATTACCGTGACCTATTCATTATTAATTATGAAACCTTTACGTGCTTTATGTTGGGTTTTTTATTATATAAGTTCCCATAGAGCAAAACATATAAGCTCTCCACAGACCTTATTTTAGGTGTTTATAAAAAAGTACAAACAATTTAAAACGGCATTTTCCACATAGGCTTTGTCAAAAGAACAATGCCTTTACTTTTTATCTCTATTGCGGAAAATAAAAGTTATTTTCTCTATGCTCATTATCTATTTTCCTGCGTGCATATGACAGACAGTTGTTGTTCTAAGCATGTCTCTGGAGCACTGAGGTATAAGCTCTGGAGCCGCTGAGCCAGAGGAGCATGTTTTAATCCTGCTGTAGGACTCATTGCAGCCAGCACTAGCAGGTCAAACGAATGACTCAAATAACAGAGTCACTCAGAAAAACAAATCATGACTCTCAAATCAGTAAAAAAAGTAGTTCAAAATAACTAATTGTTCGCAAACTGCACATCCCCACTAAGGTCACAAGAACTCAGCCAAGAGGTTCTCCTTCTGCAGAAGGATCATGACATTAATGCACAGGGGGGATTGTGCTATCCGAACCGTGCACTCGGAGATGGCTCCGAGTCTTTATGGATGAGTGTCCAGTTATTCCCTTGGTATATGTAGCAAGGGCCAGACGTTTTTCACACAGCCTTCTATAGGCTATTACAGCGACCACATTTTAATAATAGAAAGTGTCTTAAAAACTACTTAGGGATATTTCTCCCGCTAGCGAAAACATGTCATGCGATTGTTTGAGGACGGCACCCCACATCAAAATATTTTCCCACCAGCACAAGTTTCATACATTCACAAATAAAGATTAAATATTCACTTACTTTTTGAAAATCTTCCTTGATTTGTCATCCAAAGGGTTCCAGGTATAACATGTAGTGTCGTTTTGTTAGATAAAATCTTTATATCCCAAAAAGTATTTTTAGTTGGCGCCATCGATTTGAGTAATGAACTCATTCAACATGTGTCACGTCCTGACCAGCAGAGGGAGTAGTGGTGTAGTGTTTTGGTCAGGACGTGGCAGAAGAAGTCTGTATGTGTTGTCTAGTATGTCTGTTTCTGTGTTGGTCTTGTGACTCCTGATCAGGAACAGCTGGGGATCGTTGTTCCTGATTAGGAGTCATATATTTAGGAGTATGTTTGTCACTTGGGTTTGTGGGTGGTTGTGCTAACACTGCTAGTCCTTTTGTTCGTACGTAGCATGTTAGCCTGCCGTTAGTAATTATTGTTTATTGTTTTTCCTGTGGATCCTTTGCTCTTATATATTAAAAAGATGAGTATCTACATTCCGCCTGCAGTTTGGTCCATTCAACACGGCTTCAACATTTATGACAGAACTACCCACCACAACAGGACCAAGCAGCGGAGGAAATCTGGCGAGGACCGGGGAACACGGCTGGTAAGGGAGCCCGAGAGGCAGCCCCAATAATTATTTTTGGGGGGGCACAAGGGCAGTTTTGGCGGGGCGAGGATGGAGCCCCAGGCCAGCTCCCCGTACCCTTTTTGGGCAGAGACATACTGGACAGGTCCCGTGCTTTGGGGTGATGGGTGCTGTGGCGAGGCCGGGTATTTTCAGGCCGGTACGCGCAGTACCAGCGCCCTGCATGTGCCAGGGGAAAGTGGGCATCCAGCCAGTAGGGGTGATGCCAGCCCTGCGCTCGAGACCGCCAGTGCGCCTCTACGGTACAGTGTTTCCCGCTACACGCACTAGCCTTGAGGTGCGTGTTTCCAGGCTGGCACGTCCAGTACCAGCCCCACGCATCAGGCTTCTAGTGCGTCAACCCAGTCCGACTCAGCCTGTTCCCGCTCCCCGCACTAGCCTTGAGGTGCGTGTGCCCAGACTGGCACATCCTGTACCAGCCCCACGCATCAGGCTTCTAGTGCGTCAGCCCAGCCTCGTCAGTCTGGAGCCGCCAGAGCCGCCAGCCAGTCTGGAGCCGCCAGAGCCGCCAGCCAGTCTGGAGCCGCCAGAGCCGCCAGCCAGTCTGGAGCCGCCAGAGCCGCCAGCCAGTCTGGAGCCGCCAGAGCCGCCCGCCAGTCGGGAGCCGCCAGAGCCGCCCGCCAGTCGGGAGCCGCCAGGGTCGTCCGCCAGCCGGGCGCAGCCAGGGTCGCCCGTCAGCCGGGCGCAGCCAGAGACACCCGCCAGCCGGGCGCAGTAAGAATCGCCCGCCAGCCGGGCGAAGTCAGGGTCGCCCACCAGTCCTCCGATGCGGCCAGGGGAGCCACCTAAGTGGGCGACGCCGAGGGTGGAGCGGGGTCCACGTCCCGCACCTGAGCCGCCTCCGATATAGGTGGGTTGGGGAGGGGGGGGTGTAGCACAGTGCCGTCGTTGACGGCAGCCACCCTCCCTTCCCTCCCTTCCCTCCCTTTAGTTTAGGGGGATTTTTCTGTTTGTTTTGTTTTTTTTCTGTGTTTTGTGTAGGTGCATCCGGGGTCTGCACCTTTGGGGGGGGGGGGGGGGGGGTACTGTCACGTCCTGACCAGTATAGAGGATATTTTGTTATTGTAGTTTGGTCAGGACGTGGCAGAGGTTAGTTTATTTATGTATTACGGGGTTTTTGGTCACTGGTCTATGTTAGTTTTTCTATGTGTCGGTTGGGTGCTGGACTCTCAATTGGAGGCAGGTGTTTCTAGTTGCCTCTGATTGGGAGTCCTATAAATAGGTGTGTGTTTTGTTTGTCACTTGTGGGTAGTTGTTTGAGAGCACTGCTTTTGTTGAGCCTGCATCTCTGTTCCTGTCGTTAGTTTGTTTATTGTTTTTCCGTGGTGTTCTCATTATTATAATAAATATGTTGAGCACGCAACCCGCTGCGCCTTGGTCCCATTCTCTCTTCCATGACAGCTGTGACAACATGAAGAGAAAGGAATCCGAAAATGTTCCTCTAAACTTTTTTTCAACAAGTCAAAATACGTTTCTATTTACTCCTCAGATACCCTAAAATGCAAACTATAATTTTTCTTACGGAAAGAAGTATGTTCAATAGGACACTGATTTTAGCATGTGCGTCCTGTCTTCATGACGCGCGCAAACACAAATTTCCAAGACTCTGTCCCTGTACTAAAACTGATATTTCTTATTCATTTTTGAAGTTACAAGCCTGAAACCTTAAACATAGACTGCTGACACCCTGTTGAAGCCATAGGAATTGCATCCAGGGAGCTAATTTTCAATATGACCTTTTACTTGCCTTTCTAAGAGGATGGTCTCTCAAAAAAATTATCTGGTTGGTTTTTCTTTGGATTTTCTCTTACCATATCTATTGTGTAATATTCTCCTACATTATTTTAACATTTCTACAAACATATTCTTTCCAATGGTACCAATTATATGCATATCCTGGCTTCAGGGCCTGAGCTACAGGCAGTTTACTTTGGGCATGTCATTCAGGCGGAAATTGAGAAAAAAGGGGCCTAGCCATAAGAAGATTAAAGGGGGGGGTTTAGACTTTGTCAATCAGTACGTGTCATCCATGATAATTTCCACCCCTGTGACAGATTAGTCCTACCTTCAGAGGGAAGAGTGTCCCCAACGATCTGGCAGTCGTTACATTATGTTTTGTAAAAGTGTTTTTGATGTAGTGGTTTGTCAGATGAGTAGGTGGTTAGATAATTGTTCTGCTTCCATGGGTTTGCTCTCCTTTGTCCCTGTCTAATTCATCAAAGGTCATATGTGTTTGTCAACTTTTTCAGAAGAGGTGATTAAAACAATACAGGATGTGTCACATTGCTGCCCTTTCTAAGAGGTTACCCCTTGGCAATGCGAACCATGTTGGGCCATTGTTTTGTATTAATGGTTCAGAGCTTTTGTCAGCTGCTGGCAGCCACCATTAGGCTCGTCTGATTGCCTTGTAGTATGCAGATGTCAGCATTGTTCAGAGACACCAGCAAAATCATTCATGCATTGCCCCTCTACACAACCGCTGATTGCTCCGGCTACCTGTTTAATATGAAAACCTGCCCCACTTTGCACCAAGGTACGCCCGTATTGCATACAAAGTTCTTATTACCTTCTGACATGATGACACAGCTGCCAAGTGGGAGATGGCTTCATCAATTTCGTTATGTTACAGAGGGAAGGCACCACTTACAGACAAGAGGAATACATTGGCAGGGATATTAAAGAGAGAAACAAGCTTACGTTACAGACTTTTTCTGTCTCAAGGTGCATTTTTTGTCAAACACAGGCGAGAGAGAGGGAGCCAAAGAGGGAAAGAGTGAGAGAGAAAGAGAAAGAGAAGGGGGAAAGAGATAGTGGCTCGCATTTATAAAATTTAATTTGTCACATACATGTTTAGCAGATGTTATTGCGGGTGTAGCGGAATGCTTGTGTTTCTAGCTCCAACAGTGCAATAATATCTAACAATTTCACAACTACACACAATACACACAACCTAAAAGTAAAAGAACGAAATTAAGGAATATATAAATATTAGGTTGAGCAATGTCGGAGTGGCATAGACTAAAATACAGTAGAATAGAATACAGTATATACATATGATATGAGTAAAGCAAAAACATGTAAACATTATTAAAGTGACTAGTGTTCCGTTATTAAAGTGGCCAGTGATTTCAAGTCTATGTAAATGGGACAGCAGCCTCTAAGGTGCAGGGTTACGTAACCGGGTGGAAGCCGCCTAGTGATGGCTATTTAACAGTCTGATGGCCTTGAGATAGAAGCTGTTTTTTTTCTCCGTCCCAGCTTTGATGCACCTGTATGGGGTGAACAGTCAGTGGTTTGGGGGGTTGTTGTCCTTGAAGATCTTTTGTGACATCAGGTGCTGTAGATGTCCTGGAGGGCAGGTAGTTTGCCCCCGGTGATGCGTTGGGCAAACCGCACCACCCTCTGGAGAGCCCTGGAGTTGCAGGTGGTGCAGTTGCCATTTCGGGCGGTGATACAGCCCGACAGGATGCTCTCAATTGTACATCTGTAAAAGTTTGTGAGGGTTTTAGGTGCCAAGCCAAATTTCTTCAGCCTCCTGAGGTTGAAGAGGAGCTGTTACGCCTTCTTCACCACACTGTCTGTGTGGGTGGACCATTTCAGATCGTTAGTGATGTGTACACCGAGGAACTTGAAGCTTTCCAACGGCGCCACTGCGGTCACATCAATGTGGATAGGGGGGTGCTCCCTCTGCTGTTTGCTGAAGTCCACAATCAGCACCTTTATTTTGTCCATATTGAGTGAGAGGTTATTTTCCTGGCACCACACTCCCAGGGCACACTCTCATCTCCTCTCTGTAAACCGTCTCGTCATTTTTGGTAATCAGGCCTACTACGGTTGTGTCGTCTGCAAACTTTATGATTGAGTCGGAGGCGTGTGTGGCCACGCAGTCATGGGTGAACAGGGAGTACAGGAGGGGGCTGAGCAATCACCCTTGTGGGGCCCCTGTGTTGAGGATCAGTGAAGTTGAGGTGTTGTTTCCTACCTTCACCCCCTGGGGGCATCCTGTCAAGAAATCCAGGACCCAGTTGCACAGGGCAGGGTTCAGACCCAGGGCCCCGAGCTTAATGATGAGCTTGGAGGGTACTATGGTGTTGAATGCTGAGCTATAGTTAATGAACAGTATTCTTACATAGGTATTCCTCTTGCCCAGATGGGATAGGGCAGTGTACAGTGCGATGACGGTTGCATTGTCTGTGGATCTATTAGGGCGGTAAGCAAATTGAAGTGGGTCTAGGCTGTCAGGTACGGTAGTGGTGAAATGTCTTACTCATGTAGACCACAGAGAAGGAGAGCCCACAGTCCTTGGTAGTGGGCTGCATTGGATGCACTGTGTTATCCTCAAAGCGGGTGAAGGTCTTTAGCTTGTCCGGAAGCAAGACGCCAGTGTCCGTGAGTGGCTGGTTTTCCCTTTGTAGTCCGTGATTGTCTGTAGACCCTGCCACATACGTCTTGTGTCTGAGCCGTTGAATTGCGACTCCACTTTGTCTCTATACTGACGTTTTGCCTGTTTGATTGCTTTACGGAGGGAATAACTACACTGTTTGTATTCGGTCATATTCCCAGTCAACTTGCCATGGTTAAATGCGGCGGTTCACGCTTTCAGTTTTGCATGAACGCTGCCATCTATCCCCGGTTTCTGATAAGGGTAGGTTTTAATAGTCACAGTGGGTACAACATCTCCTATATACTTCCTGATAAACTCAGTCACCGTATCTGTGTATTCGTTGATGTTATTCTCAGAGGCTACCCGGAACATATCCCAGTCCATTTGATCAAAGCAATCTTGAAGCGTGTATTCCGATTGGTCAGACCAGCGTTGAATAGTCCTTAGGATGGATGTTTGAATTCCTGCCTATAGGAAGGGAGGAGCAAAATGGAGTCGTGATCAGATTTGCTAAAGGGAGGGCGGAGGAGGGCCTTGTAGGCATCCCGGAAGTTGGAGTAGCAGTGGTCAAGTTATTTTAGCAGTGAGTACTACAGTCAATGTGTCGATAGAACTTCGGTAGCATTTTCCTCAAATTTGCTTTGCTAAAATCCCCAGCTACAATAAATGCAGCCTCAGGATATGTGCATTCCAGTTTGAATAAAATCCAGTGAAGTTCTTTGAGGGCCGTTGTGGTATCGGCTTGAGGGGGGAATATACACTATAACCGAAGAGAATTCTCTTGCGAGGTAATACAGTCGGCATTTGATTGTGAGGTGTTCTAGGTCTAGAACAAAAGGACTTGCGTTTCTGTATGTTGTCACAATTACACCATGAGTGGTTAATCATGAAACATACACCCCCACCTTTCTTCTTCCCGGAGAGTTCTTTATTCCTGTCTACGTGATATATTGAGAACCCAGATAGCTGTATGAACAAAAAGAGTATATTTTGAGAGAGCCATGTTTCCGTGAAACAGAGTATGTTACAATCCCTGATGTCTCTAGAAGGAGATTCTCGCCCTGAGCTCGTCTACTTTATTATCCAGAGACTGAACATTAGCGAGTAATAAGTGGTAGATGGTATACGCGCCTTCTGAGTCGGACTAGAAGTCCACTCCGAATACCTCTTCTCTGCCGGTGGTGTTTTAGATCAGCCTCTGGAATCAGTTCAATTGCCCTGGGGGGTACGAACAAAGGATCCAATTCGGGAAGGTCATATTCCTGGTGGTAATGCTGGTGAGTCACTGTCACTCTGATATCTAAAAGTTATGTCCGGCTATATGTAATAACACCAACATTTTAGGTGCTAATAATGTAAGAAATAACACATAAAAAAATACTGCAAAGTTGCTTAAGAGCTAGAAGCAGAGCTGCCCTATCTGTTGGCGCCACCTTGCCTTAGAGTTTTTTTCAGTGGAATTTGATATGCTAAGTGAATTCACTTTAAATTCAGTTGTCTATACAAGAAATGTAGATTGTAATTGAAATGCAATACGTTGGCCAAATTGCCTGACGTGAACATGTGGATACTGAATAACTTAATTTCATATTTTTTTTTAGATGTGGTATTTTCAGCATTTGTTGAAACTCATATTATATCAAAACACACATACACACACACTAACTATTCACAAAATCATTGCTTCACTATTATGAATAAAACTAGACCAGAAAATAAATAATCTATTTGACCTACTTCCCTCCTTTTTCATGACTGTCCAGGCATCTATATTTCCAAAGAGACAGCCTTTTTAGCACCAGACCAGACCCAGCGCTGGTTTTGGCCAAACACCTTTGCATGTGAGTTACAATCACCAACACAGAGAAGCTGTTAAAGCACTCGGAGAAAGGCCAGCAGTATATAAAGTCCAATCTCCATAAGCCAGCCCTTAAATTAGACTTTTCGTGCTATGTTAAGTAAAACCTGAAGGTCTATGCCATGCCGGAGCCAAGCAACTCAAAAAGATATAGTGTGACATCAAAGCTGTTCTTTGCACCCCACAAAACCTCAATTTTTTTTAAAATCCAAGGATCTTAGCAGTGTGGTGCATAAAATATTTGTTCTCCCCTTTATTGTGTGTGTGTGTGTGTGTGTGTGTGTGTGTGTGTGTGTGTGTGTGTGTGTGTGTGTGTGTGTGTGTGTGTGTGTGTGTGTGTGTGTGTGTGTGTGCGTGTTGTGAAGAAAAGAGAGACCCTTTGGCTGGGTTAATATCTTGGCTCCAGCTTGTACACATTAGATGAAGGCCTCTCTGGGTTACAAGATTAATTGCCAGTGTCTTGAACGGGGCTCTGACCCTTATGAATTATGACGATATTCTTGAAAAGAATTTGAAAAAGAATTTGTCATTAAATCTAATCACCAGAGAGAAGGCATGGTGTGTAGATGATTGGGATCCTCGAGATCAGACCCAAAGTGAATTCTTAGCCATTGAAGGGATTTCAGGTGAGCCCTTTGCTTCACATGAGCATGTAAAGAAATGGAAACGCAAATGCCCCTAAGACGTGTATAATGCTACACGCGTAAAACCCAACATTCGGTTTCTGACAAGATTACTTTGGTCAGAGAAAGAAATAGAACGAACCAATGGAAGCCTTAGAAAATGTCACGTTACAGCACAGATGCTGTATTTTCGATAGAGAAGCAACAGATGGACAACAAATTGTCAGACAGGGCACTTCCTGTATGGAATCTTCTCAGGTTTTGGCCTGCCATATGAGTTCTGTTATACTCACAGACACCATTCAAACAGTTTTAGAAACTTTAGAGTGTTTTCTATCCAAATCTACCAACTATATGCATATTCTAGTTTCTGGGCAGGAGTAGTAACCAGATTAAATCGGGTACGTTTTTTATCCGGCCGTGAAAGTACTGCCCCCTATCCCAAAGAAGTTAAAGAGCTCAGCCATGTGCTTCTTGTCAGTAATAACCACATCATCAACATTATTAAGGGACATGGGCAGCTGTGAGTAGTAGGGTTAATTATCCAGGTCTTTAACTGTTTTCCAGAACTTCTTGGGGTTAGACCCACAGAGAAAGAACTGCTCCTTAAAGTAACTAACTTTGGCCTTCCGGATAACCTGAGTGCACGTATTTCTCATTTGCCTGAACAATAGCCAGTCAGCTTGAGTATGCGTGTGTCGAGCCTTTCACCAAATGCAATTCTTCAGGAGGAGTAACTCTGCAAGATCACGGTCGAACCATGGGCTGAACCTGTTTTTAATTGTAATTTTCTTTATGGGGGCGTGTTTGTTAACAATACCACTGAAAATACCAAAAATAAGGTCCAAGCGTCTTCGACAGAAGAAAGGCTTGCTCATTAAAGTTTTTTAGTAAGATTCTATGACAAATCAGGACAGGTCTTCACTGAACAGAGGCTCTAAAACAGTGATCACTAAGGTCATTACAGAAAACACCAGACTGATACCTATCAGGAATTTTGGAGGGAATAACATTGAGGAGAGTAGCCTTTTCTGGGTGTTTGGAGTCATACTTTGTGGGATTGGTGATGATCTGAGAAAGATTTAGGGAGTCCCATTTCTTTAGGACTTGGTCAGGTGGTTAAGTATGTCCCAGTTATTGTCATCTAGCAGGACAAAATCAGACTTACTGTAAGGGGCCAAGAGAGAGCTGAGGGGTACGGCCCGGTGCTGATGGAGGACGATAGCACCCAGCAACAGTCAACAAAGAGCTATTTGAAAGTTGAATACTTAAAACCAGCAAATCAAATTGTTTTGGACAGACTTGGTGGAGACAACCGAGCACTGAAGTTGATCCTTGGTAAAGATTGCCACTCCCCCACCTTTGGAAGATCTGTCTTGCCAAAAAAGGTTATAACCAGAAAGGTTAACATCAGTATTCAAAACACTCTTTCTTAACCACGTCTCAGTAGTGACCAACACATCTGGATTGGAGCTGTGAACCCACACTTTCAATTGATCCATTTTAGGTAATAAGCTTCTAGTGTTAATGTGCAGAAAACCTAGGCTTTTATGAGAGCAGAAATCAGTGAAGCAGATATCAGAGCACAAGTCAGAGTTGTGGCTACCAACTGTAGATGGGCCAGGGTGTACATGCACATTTCCCGATATCATCAACAGTAATACAATCAAGGAACGACATAGTACAGGGAGAGCTCTGCAGTGCTGATTTATGACATCTGAATGTGCATCAGATGGCAACAAGATCATATTGTACAGCAATTTCATCAGATACATGAATACAAAGCCAGTGAGAGGTGGTTAAACCTATCCACCACCATCAGGTTAGTAGAGTTGCCATCTGACGGGGGAAGCCCGGTAACAAAGTCCAGGGATATATGGGACCAGGGGCGGTGAGGAACAGGGAGTGGTTGAAGAAGAAGACTTTGTGCACACACAGTGCAGGCGGCCACAAATGCGGAAACATCCAGCACCATGGAAGGCCACCAAAAAGTGGTCGGACGAAAGCCAGGATCCGACAGAAGCCTGGATGGCAGGTCAGTCTTGAGGAATGTGCCCATTTCAGGACCGGGAAACAGGCAGAGTCTGGGACAAACATTTGGTTCGCCGATGGGAACGTGGGCTTTATGAACCAGACTCTCTATACCCCAGACGACTGCAGCCACTAAATAGGAGGTAGGGAGGATGGTCTCGAGGTCAGAAAGAGTAGCAGTGGGGCAATACAACCGTGAGAGTGCGTCAGGCTTCACATTCTTGGACCCCGGGCAGTAGGAGAGAGTGAAGTTGAAACGGCTGAATGACAGGGCCCAACGAGCCTGTCAAGCGTTGAGGCGGTTGGTGGTGCAGAGATATTCCAGATTCTTATGGTCAGTCCACACTAAGAATGGGTGTTCCACCTCCTCCAACCAGTGCCTCCACTTCTCCAACGCCAGGTTGATGGCGAGGTGTTCTCGATTTCCCACATTGTAGTTCCTCTCAGCAGAGATAAGATGATGGGAGAGGAAAGCGCAGGGGTGCATCTTTTGGTCCTGGGCAGAACGCTGGAACAGGACGGCCTCCACTTCAACATCCGAGGCATCGACCTCCACCACAAACCTTGTTGAAGACTTCCTAGAGGTCCAGGTCCTCCGCAGGATGGCGGAGAGATCCGAGGCTTCTCTCAAGTCTGCAGGAAGATGTCCCGGGGCAGGCTGGGCCGACTTAAGACAATGAGCATGGCAGAATGGGCTCCAACCCACGATAGAACCAGTAGCCCAGTTGATCAGGAGATTGTGCTTCTGGAGCCATGAATATCCCAAAACCACTGGTACATGGGGAGATTCTATGAGCAGGAACTGCATGATTTCCTGACACTCGTAGGTTGACCGGAATTGTAGTGCGGGTCACTCTGCCAATAGAGTGCCCATCCAGCTCTCTGATGTCCATGGGAATTGAAATGGGTTGAGTGGAGATGCCCAGGTAGCATTGATGAAGCTCTCGTCGGCCCCAGAGTCAATGAGCACCCGGAGTGATTTGGCCTGGTCACCCCACAACAGGGTGGCATGGAGAGGGGTGCGAGTAATGGGAGATTTGAAAATCCATAGTACGGCTCACCAGAGTACTCGTATCTACTGATGAACCTGGTCTTTTTAATGGACAGGTGGAAATATAATGTCCTGTAGTCCCGCAATTCAGACAACTCCTGGTGTTCAGTCTGCGTAAACGTTTATCCAGAGACAACCGAACCCTTCCCAGTAGCTTGGGCTCGAGAGGAGGCGAGTCGACCACCCTTCGGCGATTCCCGTGAGCACTCGGGTGACATCGGATTCTCTCTAAAATGACTTTAGGGGTTTCCGGGATTCCTCCGAGGCGAGGTGGAAATCGAGGCTATGAGGCACTCGAGGTCCATGGGCAGCTCCACTGCATAGTCTGCCACACTATGGGAGTCTTGACGTAGCTGGAGCAGTTTATGAGCAGCCTCTCACCTACCGTACTTCTTCCACGAACTCCTCCAGATTGAGGCAGAGGGCTCCCACACCGCCATAGCGAAGGCAAGTGCCCTCCTGGACATCAGCGTTATGAGGTACGCTATCCTCGAGTGGTCCAAGGAGAACGACCAAGACTGCAGCTCGAAGATGAGGGAGCACTGGGAGAGAAAGGCCTGGCAGGTTCCAGAATCTCCAGTGTAGCACTCCGCAGGAGGTAAGCAGGGTTCTCGGGACACTGGGGTATGCTGGGAAGAAGCACCGCTGGTGCTGTGGTTGCTGAGAGTCTGGGGAATTACTGGTGTGGCTTGCTGCCTTGTTGGGAATCTGCGGAATTGCTCCAGAAATGTATGGAATGCATGGTCATGGCGTTCTGCCAGTGTATAGAGTCTCTCCATAAGGCAATGCTGTAACTCCTTGTGTCTTCCAATGGTGGCTCCTTGCTGGGAGACAGCATTGTGGAGCTGGTCTGAATCTGCTGGGTAATTCATGGCCATTTCGTACTATCACGTCTCAGGATATGACCCAGATGCAGACACAGGAGGCAGATAGCATAGTTCTCAATAATTTATTATAACATGGGGCAAAGGGCAGGTCAAGGACAGGCAGAGGTCATTAGTCAGGCAGGTACAGGACGACAGGCAGGCTTGGGGTCAGGGCAGGCAGAATGGTCATAACCGGGAAAACTAGGAAACAAACACTAGAGAAACAGGAAAATGGGAAAGCACACTGGTAAGACAAGACAAGACAAATGGGCAAAAGACAAACAGTGAACACAGGTACAGTTGAAGTTGGAAGTTAACATACACTTAGGTTGGACTCAATAAAACTTGTTTTTCAACCACTCCACATATTTCTTGACAACAAACTATAGTTTTGGCAAGTCGGTTAGGACATCTACTTTGTGCATGACACAAATAATTTTTCCAACAATTGTTTACATACAGATATTTTCATTTATAATTCACTGTTTCACAATTCCAGTTGGTCAGAAGTTTACATAAACAAACTTTACTGTGCCTTTAAACAGCTTGGAAAATTCTTTAGAAGCTCTAGAAGCTTCTATTAGGCTAATTGACATCATTTGAGTCAATTGGAGGTGTACCTGTGGATGTATTTCAAGACCGACCTTCAAACTCAGTGCCTCTTTGCATGACATCATGGGAAAATCAAAGAAATCAGACCTGAGAAAGAAAATGTTGACCTCCATTAGACTGGTTCATACTTGGGAGCAATTTCCAAACGTCTGAAGGTACCACGTTAATCTGTACAAACAATAGTATGCAAGTATAAACACCATGGGACAACGCAGCCATCATATCGCTCAGGAAGGAGACGCGTTCTGTCTCCTAGAAATGAATGTACTTTGGTGCGAAAGGTGCAAATCAATCCCAGAACAACAGCAAAGGATCTTGTTAAGATGCTGGAGGAAACGGGTACAAAAGTATCTATATCCACAGTAACCTGAAAGGCCGCTCAGCAAGGAAGAAGCAATTGCTCCAAAACCGCCATAAAAAAGCCAGACTACGGTTTGCAACTGCACATGGGGACAAAGATCGTATTTTTTGGAGAAATGTCCTCAGGTCTGATGAAACAAAAATACAACTGTTTGGCCATAATGACCATCGTTATGTTTGGAGGAAAAAGGGGGAGGCTTGCAAGCCGAAGAACACCATCCCAACAGTGAAGCACGGGGGTGGCAGCATCATGTTGTGGGGGTGCTTTGCTGCAGAAGGAACTGGTGCACTTCACAAAATAGATGGCATCATGAGGATGGAAAGTATGTGGATATATTGAAGCAACATCTCAAGACATCAGTCAGGAAGTTAAAGCTTGGTCGCAAATGGGTCTTCCAAATGGACAATGACCCCAAGCATACTTCCAAATTTGTGGCAAATTGGCTTAAGGACAACAAATTCAAGGTATTGGATAGGCCATCACAAGGCCCTGACCTCAATCCTATAGAAAATGTGTGGGAGAACTGAAAAAGCGTGTGCAAGCAAGGAGGCCTACAAACCAGACTCAGTTACACCAGCTCTGTCAGGAGGAATGGGCCAAAGGAGGAATTCCGGAGGAGTTCACCCAACTTATTGTGGGAAGCTTGTGGAAGGCTACCCGAAACGTTTGATACAAGTTAAACAATTTAAAGGCAATGCTACCAAATACTAATTGAGTGTATTTACACGTCTGACCCACTGGGAATGTGATGAAAGAAATAAAAGCTGAAATAAATCCTTCTCTCTACTATTTTTCTGACATTTCACATTCTTAAAATAAAGTGGTGATCCTAACTGACCTAAGACAGTGGATTTTTACTTGGATTAAATGTCAGGAATTGTAAGAAACTGAGTTTAAATGTATTTGGCTAAGGTGTATGTAAACTTCTGACTTCAACTGTATAAATTCTCAGGGGATAATGGGGAAGATGGGCAACACCTGGAGGGGGTAGAGACAAGCACAAAGACAGGGGAAATCGATCAGGGTGTGACAAATACAGATTCAACCAGAAAGACCAAAGACTTTTTCCAATGCTTCACATACATTGAATATGCCTGTGAGCATGGTGAAGTTATTAATTACACTTTGGATGGTGTATCATCAGTACACACAGTCACTACAAAGATAATGGCATCTTTCCTAACTCAGTTGCCGGAGAGGAAGGAAACTCCTCAGGGATTTGCGGCCAATGGTGACTTTAAAACAGTTACAGAGTTTAATGTCTGTGAAAAAAGAACTGGGGATGGATCAACCACATTGTAGTTACTCCACAATACTAAATTAATTGACACAGTGAAAAAAGGGAAGCCAGTACAGAATAAAAAATATTCCAAAACATGCATCCTATTTGCAACAAGACACTAAAATAATATGACCAAATTTGGAAAACAATACATTTTTTGTCCTGAATACAAAGTGTTTTGTTTGGGGCACATGCAATAAAACACATTACTGAGAACGACTCTTCATATTTTCAAGCATAGTGGTGGCTGCATCATGTTATGGGTATGCTTATAATCGTGAAAGACTGGGGAATGGTGCTAAGCACAGGCAAAATCTTAGCTGAAAACCTGGTTCAGTCTGCTTTCCTAGGAGATGAATTCACCTTTTTCCTGGGAGATGAATTCACCTTTCAGCAGGACAATTACCTAAAACACAAGGCCAAATCTACACTTGTTTACCAAGAAGATAGTTAATGTTCCTGAGTGGCCTAGTTACATTTTTGGAAAATATAAATATATGTACAGTGTGTGCAAATGTAGAAGAGTAGGGAGGGAAGGCAATAAATAGGCCATAGAGGTGAAATAATTACAATTACAATTTAGCATTAACACCGGAGTGATAGATGTGCAGATGATGATGTTCAAGTAGAGATACTGGGGCAAAAGAGCAAGAGGATAAATAACAATATGGGGATGAGGTAGTTGGGTGTGCTATTTACAGACTGGCTGTGTACAGGTACAGTGATCAGATAGCTACTCTGACAGCTGATGCTTAAAGTTAGAGAGGGAGGTATAAGACTCCAGCTTCAGTGATTTTTGCAATTAGTTCCAGTCATTGGCAGCAGAGAATTGGAAGGAAAGGCGGCCAAAGGAAGTGTTGGCTTTGGGGATGACCAGTGAAATATACCTGCTGGAGCGCGTGCTATGGGTGGGTGTTGCTATTGTTACCAGTGAGCTGAGATAAGGTGATGCTTTACCTAGCAAAGACATATAGATGACCTGGAGCCAGTGGGTTTGGCAGCAAATATGTAGTGAGGGCAAGCCAACGAGAGCATACAGGTCGCAGTGGTGGGTAGTATATGGGGCTTTGGTGACAGACTACATCCAGTTTGCTGAGTAGAGTATTGGAGGCTATTTTGTAAATGACATCGCCAGAGTCAAGGATCGGTAGGATAGTCAGTTTTATGAGGGTATGTTTGGCAGCATGAGGGAAGAAGGCTTTGTTGCGAAATAGGAAGCCGATTCTAGATGTAATTCTGGATTGGAGATGCTTAATGTGAGTCTGGAAGGAGAGTTTACAATCTAACCAGACACCTAGGTATTTGTAGTTGTCCACGTATTCTAAGTCAGAACCGTCCAGGGTTGTGATGCTAGTCGGGCAGGTGGGTGCAGGCAACAATCGGTTGAAGAGCATGCATTTAGTTTTACTAGAATTTAAAAAACGTTGGAGGCCATGGAAGGAGTGTTTTATGGCATTGAAGCTCATTTGGAGGTTTGTTAACACAGTGTCTAAAGAAGGACCAGATGTATACAGAATGGTGTCATCTGCGTAGAGGTGGATCAGAGAATCACCAACAGCAAGAGCGACATCATTGATGTATACAGAGAAAAGGGTCGGCCCGAGAATTGAACCCTGTTGCACCCCCATAGAGACTTCCAGAGGTCTGGACCACAGGCCCTCCGATTTGACACACTGAACTCTGTCTGAGAAGTAGTTAGTGAACCAGGCGAGGCAGTCATTTGAGAAACCAAGGCTATTGAGTCTGCCGATAAGAATGCAGTGAATGACAGAGTCGAAAACCTTGGTCAGGTCGATGAAGACGGCTGCACAGTACAGTCTTTTATTGATGGTGGTTATGATATCGTTTAGGACCTTGAGCGTGGCTGAGTGGAGAAGGTATGGTGGCATTCGAAATGGTCGGTGATCTGTTTGTTAACTTGGCTTTTGAAGATTTTAGAAAGGCAGGGCAGGATGGATATAGCTCTATAACAGTTTAGGTCTAGAGTGTCTCCCCTTTGAAGAGGGGGATGACCACGGCAGCTTTCCAATCTTTGGGGATCTCAGACGATATGAAAGAGGTTGAACAGGCTAGTAATATGGGTTGCAACAATTTCTGCAAATAATTTTAGAAAGAGAAGGTCCAGATTGTCAAGCCCAGCTGATTTGTAGGGATCCAGATTTTGCAGCTCTTTCAGAACATCAGCTATCTGGATTTGGGTGAAGGAGAAATGGTGGGGGCTTGTGCAAGTTGCTGCAGGGGGGGCAGAGCTGTTGCCCGGGGTAGGGGTAGCCAGGTGGAAAGCATGGCCAGTCGTAGAAAAATGTTTATTGAAATTATCGGTTATTGTAGATTTATCGGTGGTGACGGTGTTTCCTAGCCTCAGTGCAGTGGGCAGCTGGGAGGAGGTGCTCTTATTCTCCATGGACTTTACAGTGTCCCAAAACCTTTTGGAATTAGTGCTACAGGATGCAAATTTCAGTTTGAAAAAGCTAGCCTTAGCTCTCCTAACTAACTGAGTATATTGGTTCCTGACTTGCATATTGCGGGGGCTATTCGATGCTAATGCAGAACGCCACAGGATGTTTTTGTGCTGGTCAAGGGCAGTCATGTTTGGGGTGAACCAAGGGCTATATCTGACCTTAGTTCTCCATTTTTTGAATAGGGCATGCTTATTTAAGATGGCGAGAAAAGCACTTTTAAGGAGCAACCAGGCATCCTCTACTGATGGGATGAGGTCAATATCCTTCCAGGGTACCCGGGCCAGGTCGATTAGAAAGGCCTGCTCGGGAGCGTTTGACAGTGATGAGGTCTGGTTGTTTGACCGCTGCCCCATCATGCACGCAGGTAATGAGGCAGTGATTGCTGAGATCCTGGTTGAAGACAGCAGAGGTGTATTTAGAGGGCAAGTTGGTCAGGATGATATCTAAGAGGGTGCCCATGGTTACGGATTTAGGGTTGTACCTGGTAATAATTTGTGTGAGATTGAGGGCATCTAGCTTAGATTGTAGGACGGCTGGGGTGATAAGCATATCCCAGTTTAGGTCACCTAACAGTACAATCTCTGAAGATAGATAGGAGGCAATCGATTCACATATGGTGTCCAGGGCACAGCTGGGGGCAGAAGGGGTCTATAACAAGCGGCAATGGTGAGAGATTTATTTCTGGAAAGGTGGATTTTTAAAAGTAGAAGCTCCAATTGTTTGGGCACAGATCTGGATAGTATGACAGAACTCTGCAGGCTATCTCTGCAGAAAATTGCAACTCCGCCCCTTTTGGCAGTTCTATCTTGTCAGGAGATGTTATAGTTAGGGATGGAAATTTCAGGATTTATATTGGTCTTCCTAAGCCAGGATTCAGACACGGCTAGGACATCAGGGTTGGCGGAGTGTGCTAAAGCAGTGAATAAAACAAACTAAGGGAGGAGGCTTCCAATGTTAACATGTGTGAAACCAAGGCTTTTACGGTTACAGAAGTCAACAAATGAGAGCGCCTGGGGAATGGGAGCGGTGCTGGGGGCTGCAGGGCCTGGATTAACCTCTACATCACCAGAGGAACAGGGGAGGAGGAGGATAAGGGTACGGCTAAAGGCTATAAGAACTGGTCGTCTAGTGCGTTCAGAACAGAGAGTAAAAGGAGCAGATTTCTGAGCGCGGAAGAATAGTTTCAAGGTATAATGTACAGACAAGGATATGGTAGGATGTGAGTACAGTGGAGGTAAACCTAGGCATTGAGTGACGATGAGAGAGGTTTTGTCTCTAGAGGCACCAGTTATTAAGTCAGGTGAGGTCACCGCATGTGTGGAGGGAGGAACAAAAGGGCTATCTAAGGCATATTGGGCAGGGCTAGGGACTCTACAGTGAAATAAGACAATAATCACTAACCACAACAGCAATAGACAAGGCATATTGACATTAGGGAGAGGCATGTGTAGCTGAGTGATCATAGGGTTCAATGTGTATTACTAGATGAGTCAGGGAGCCAATTCCGAAGTCGCTGCTACGCTAGGCGGGCTGGAGACACGGCGATTCAGACAGCTGGCGGGCTGGGGCTGGCAGATGGGCATCCGGCGACGTCGCAATGGAAGAGCCTGTTGAGACCACCTCGGACGGTTACGTCGGCAGACCAGTCGTGATGGATCGGCGGGGCTCCGTGTCGGCAGTAAGGGGTCCAGGCCAAATGGCAAAAGAGGTATTGTAGCCCAAGAATTGGCTGGTGGACCTCTTTGGCTAGCCGGGAGATGGGCCTAGCTCGAGGCTAGCTCCAGGCTAACTGGTGCTTGCTTCGGGATAGAGTCATTAGCCAAGAGTAGCCACTCGGATAGCAGCTAGCTAGCTGCGATGAGCCGGTGTAAAGGTTCAGAGTTTGCGGTAGGAAACCGGAGATGTGGTAGAGAAAAAGCAGTCCGATATGCTCTGGGTTGATAACGAGCTGTGTAGACTGGCAGGAATTGACCAGGTTGAGGCTGGCTGATGTCTGAGTTAACGATGAAGGCCGCTAGCAGTGGCTAACTGACTACTAGCTAGTAGCTAGTTAGCTGGCAAGCTTCTGAAGGGGGTTCCGGTTCTAAAGTATAAAAATAGCAGATCCGTACCACATTGGGTGATCCGTACCACAGCAGGAGAGTATATTCAGTCCGTAGATGGAAAGTGAGATTAAAATATATACGAAATATATACGAAGAAAACGATATATACATGGGACAAGGCAAAGACCCACGTCCGACTGCTACGCCATCTTGTAATCGCTGCCAAAGGTGATTCCAACATCTATTGACTCAGGGGGTTAAATATTTATCTAATCAAGATGTATCAGCGTTTAATTTTCCATGAATTTTTTTTACAACTGTTAGAATTTTTCTTCCACTTTGACATTACAGAGTATTTTTTATAGATCATTGACTTTTTGTGTAAATCCATTTTAATTCACTTTGTTACACAACAAAATGTGGAAAAGGTCAAGGGGTGTGAATACTTTTGAAGGCACTGTAAGTTCCTGCCATTCTACACCTTTTGCAATGGGGCAGAGAAAGAAATGTGTCGTTATTTAGCTCATCTCATGCTTTTGTTCACATTTTGCAGTTTTAAAGCTAATTTACTGCAATTTTACTATCATATGCTATATGGGGGGGCCCCCTGCCCTGCTTGCCCATTTGGTAATCTGGCCCTGACCCCAGAGAGAGAGAGAGAGAGAGAGAGAGAGAGAGAGAGAGAGAGAGAGAGAGAGAGAGAGAGAGAGAGAGAGAGAGAGAGAGAGAGAGAGAGAGAGAGAGAGAGAGAGAGAGAGAGAGAGAGAGAGAGAGAGAGAGAGAGAGAGAGCAGAAGACTTATCATAAGGCATGACCCTGTCGCTCTGCCCTGTCAAAGCCTAATGCCAGCAACTAAGTGTCCTAATTTCCGGACTATTAAAACCTCTTACATCTACACGTTCCGCTAGCGGAACGTCTGCTCCAATATCCAATGATGGGCGGGGCGCGAAATTCAAACTCCTCTAAATTCGAAAACTTCCATTTTTCAAACATATGACTATTTTACAGCTATTTAAAGACAAGACTCTCCTTTATCTAACCAAACTGTCCGATTTCAAAAAGGCTTTACAGGGAAAGCAAAACATTAGAATATGTCAGCAGAGTACCCAGCCAGAAATATTCAGACACCCATTTTTCAAGCTAGCATATCATGTCACATAAACCCAAACCATAGCTAAATGCAGCACTAACCTTTGATGATCTTCATCAGATGGCACACCTAGGACATTATGTTATACAATACATGCATGTCTGTTCAATCAAGTTCATATTTATATCAAAAACCAGCTTTTTACATTAGCATGTGACGTTCAGAACTAGCATTCCCACTGAACACTTCCGGTGATTTTACTAAATTACTCACGATAAACGTTCACAAAAAGCATAACAATTATTTTAAGAATTATAGATACAGAACTCCTCTATGCACTCGATATGTCCGATTTTAAAATAGCTTTTCGGATGAAGCACATTTTGCAATAATGTAAGTACATAGCCCGGCGTTACAGGGCTAGCTATTTAGACACCCTGCAAGTTTAGCCTTCACCAAAATCACATTTCCTATAAGAAAAATGTTCTTACCTTGCTTGTTCTTCATCAGAATACACTGCCAGGACTTCTACTTCAATAACAAATGTAGGTTTGGTCCCAAATAATCCATCGTTATATCCAAACAGCGACGTTTTGTCACCACCTATTAGCGTAACATTGTCACTATAAATATATCGACAAAGCGAGGGGCAGTGAGAGAGAGAATGCGAAAGAAAGAGAGAGGGAGGGAGAGAGGGAGAAAGAGAGGGGAAGAGACGTTTAATCCTGCCTTTGTTTTGTCTCAATGTGCATTTTTTGTCAAACACAGGTGTGTGAGAGAGATGGAAACAGAGAGAAAAAGAGAGGGAGATGTTTAATCATGTTTTATGCTAAGGCCAAGTCTTTGATTTCTCTCCCATGACTAACAGCCGGGCTCTGTCTGATAAGGTGAAACACTGTACCACCCAGGGAGTGTTCTCATCCAGCCAGTCAGCCAGCCAGCCAGTCAGCCAACCAGCCATCAAGAGAAACCATCTCTTTCTCATAAATATCACTAAGGTGTGGCACCACACACTGTACAGAGCATTGGGTTTTAGACAGGTACACAGTTAACCTTCACCATACATCACTGGTCTACTGTAGACCAAGGAATGAATATTGTATTCAGTTTTTAGCCTCCCAGTTTAATACGACAAATATCAACGGTTTGACTAATCTGGAACTTCTCTATCCAGGTTGATTATCATATTATTGTGTATTGTCCCTTAAATAAATGCTAAATGAAGGTTAAAGGGTGCCATGATGATAAGGGATGTTATCTAGGCGAAAGTCGTCAAAGTGTCTGTAACAGATCACAAATATGAACAAGAGAATGTACGAAAATGTATGCACTAAGTCGCTCTGTATAAGAACTTCTGCTAAATGACTAAAATGTCAAATGTATTCCTTTCCCAGTGGTCAGACAATAGTGACAATAGCCAGGGTATTTGTTTAGCTCTGTTCTGTGTTATTCAGTGATACACACACACACACATGCATGCACACACAAATTCACACGTGCATGTACGCAATCACGCATGCATACACACAGGCTCAAATAAAAGACCTGTGTGAATATTTCCACACAGTCATTATTTACATGTTGTTATGGTACCCCTTCAGTCCCTTGCTGTTATGTTGTGTGAGATCTTCCACACCCCGCGCACATGCCAAATACCTCGGTAAGGGGGTGTGGGGGTTGAAATGAATTGATGTGTCAAACAAATCCTGTTCAACTTTGCTTACTCAGTTTCCATTTTGTCTCAATGGACCTTGTTGAATAGGCCCTATTTGTCCTTGAGCCATTCAATGCTATAATAACTTCCAAAACAGTTTAGTACAAGCTCAATGCCTCTGAATGGCAGGCGGGGCCAGTGACACGAAAACATGTCAGAGTTCACACTCATGGGTCTCTCTTACTCTCTACACTTCCTGCCAAAAGTTCTGCCAGCGTGTCAGAGACAAGTGTTTGAAACTGTAAGAACAGTGAAGACTGTGCATCTGTGAGATGCAAGACTGACAGTCTTAACTCTGCTGTATAAAACACCCATGAACCGTTTGAATGGCAGGAAAACAATTCTCTCACGACTGTAGTCCAAACAAGGTTCTCACTCTCATCTCTCTTTTGCTATGAACCACTGCTATCATTGGTACTGTAGTTCTCTTTCTGTACAAACAAGAGTGCTGCTCCCTGTTCCATGTAGAGGAACTTGAAGTGGACACAGCAGCTCTCCAAAATATTTACTTAAAAGATGTACTGCCTCGAGTTGTTGTAGTAGTAGATCTTTCTGGGCACTGCAGTTTCTCCCAATAAAACAGCCGCCATCTTGTTAAGTTGTTGCCTCAACAAGTACAGACAAACTTCTCTCATTTAGGAATTGTTTGATGAAATCTGCCCGCCGCTGGCCTTGACAATTTCCACTCTGAATTTTTATACGACACTGTGCACCCTCGTTTCGTTTACATTAGGATAATGTGTATACAGTGAGGGAAAAAAGTGTTTGATCCCCTGCTGATTTTGTACGTTTGCCCACTGACAAAGAAATGATCAGTCTATAATTTTAATGGTAGGTTTATTTTAACAGTGAGAGACAGAATAACAACATAAAAATCCAGAAAAACGCATGTCAAAAATGTTAGAAATTGATTTGCATTTTAATGAGGGAAATAAGTATTTGACCCCTCTGCAAAACATGACTTAGTACTTGGTGGCAAAACCCTTGTTGGCAATCACAGAGGTCAAACGTTTCTTGTAGTTGGCCACCAGGTTTGCTCACACCTCAGGAGGGATTTTTTCCCACTCCTCGTTGCAGATCTTCTCCAAGTCATTATTAAGGTTTCGAGGCTGACGTTTGGCAAATCAAACCTTCAGCTCCCTCCACAGATTTTCTATGGGATTAAGGTCTGGAGACTGGCTAGGCCACTCCAGGACCTTAATGTGCTTCTTCTTGAGCCACTCCTTTGTTGCCTTGGCCGTGTGTTTTGGGTCATTGTCATGCTGGAATACCCATCCACGACCCATTTTCAATGCCCTGGCTGAGGGAAGGAGGTTCTCACCCAAGATTTGACGGTACATGGCCCCATCCATCGTCCCTTTGATGCGGTGAAGTTGTCCTGTCCCCTTAGCAGAAAAACACCCCCAAAGCATAATGTTTCCACCTCCATGTTTGAGTCTTGGCCATGGTGGAGAGTTTGGAATCTGATTGATAGCTTCTGTGGACAGGTGTCTTTTATACAGGTAACAAACTGAGATTAGGAGCACTCCCTTTAAGAGTGTGCTCCTAATCTCAGCTCGTTACCTGTATAAAAGACACCTGGGAGCCAGAAATCTTTCTGATTGAGGGGGTCAAATACTTATTTCCCTCATTAAAATGCAAATCAATTTATAACATGCGTTTTTCTGGATTTTTTGTTGTTATTCTTTCTCTCACTGTTCAAATAAACCTACCATTAACATTATAGACTGATCATTTCTTTGTCAGTGGGCAAATGTACAAAATCAGCAGGGGATCAAATACTTTTTTCCCTCACTGTAAATGAAGCGCAGTGGTGAATGTTTTCATTTACATTTGACATTTTAGTAATTTAGCAGACGCTCTTATCCAGAGCGACTTACATGCATACATTTCATTTCATGCATTAAATCTTTTTTGGTACTGGGCCCCCGTGGGAATCAAACCCACAACCCTGGCGTTGCAAACACCATGCTCTACCAACTGAGCCACAGGGTTGTATATCCCTTGGTGTGGTGTACCATGGTAAACTACACGTAAGCAGGATGTAATCAGGGACAATGATAGCTCAGCCTGCCCGCCCAGCCCATGCTCGAACCAACCAGGAAAATGTTGGCACGATGATCCTACCTGGCTGCACAAATGTGGGCGTGAGGGTAAATGTATCCCATCACACGTGTCATTTCCTGAAAAATAACGCTGCGCGGCTTGAAAGTCCTTGGTTACGTCCTAAATGGCATCCTATTCCCTATATAGTGCACTACTTTTTTTCCCAGAGCCCTGTGGACCCTAGTCAAAAGTACTGCACTACATAGTGAATAGGGTCTCCCACACAGGCTTTATGTCAGGGAGTTCAGCCACTTGAGACATGCCTCTATTAGCATATTTCCTCAAAATAGACCATGAAGACCAAGACTCTATTATACAACTGTGGGCGAACTAACTTTCACTTAAGTCAATATTTTACTCAGTCATGACGTAAATGGGAAACTAAGTGAAAATTTGACTTAGTTGGGATTTGCCCTTTGATTAGTTGCTATTTTACTGTGCTTTATTTGTGTCAGTGTGTGAGTGAAAGATATGACTAAGCAAATTTTCTTTCAACGTTACTCGCTTGCAAGTTTTACTTCATTGACTTTGTTCTAAGTAAGGTGCAACATTTAAGGTGAACTGATTTGATGACTGTTGCATTCCAGTCCACTGAAAGAAAATTAAAGGTGGCTGTACAGCAATTGACTTAAATTGCAGACTTCCTCATAAAGACACTCACTGCACTGACACAGAAAAATTAAATAATTGTTTAGAATGATGACTATTTGGGGTAATAGGATTACCTCAGAGGCATCACAGAGGCTGCATCCCAAATTGCACCCTATTCCCTATATAGTGCACCACATTTGACCAAGCCCATACATAGCTGAGGGAAAATATATATATATATATATTTTTTTTTTATCACAAAAGTAATGTACTGGGGCTTTACTAGTATTAGGGGACTGATATAGACATATTTAGTGCAGGCAAAAACATGTTTTCAGCATCTCTGCTTTTGCAAAAAAAGGTCATTGTATAATTAAGAACAGTATCTTGCAGGATTCAATAGTTGGAATTGTAATAGTTGCCTTGTCCCTTTCTCTGTGATTGTCATTCTAATAGAATCCAGAAAGAACAAAAACCCTGTCCTCAAACATGTACATCAAAAGGTGCAAAGTTATGGGCAAATTAAATATTTTCTACATCAAATAACACTTTTTGTGCAGTATTAATTTACCATCCTTACAAACCACTTAATTTAAATATACATTACTTTATTGTACATAGGCTGGTCATCTAGGTTTGTACCTGTAGACTTTCTATCACCATGAAGAAAAACTATGCAGTAATTGAGTACATTGAGACATCCAGTGGTTTGTGACAATGTGATGTGATGATGTAGGTCAGTTGGTAGAGCATGGCACTTACAATGTTGGGTTGTTGGTTCAGTTCCCACGGGTGCCAGTATGAAAATGTATGCACCCACTACTCTGAGTTGCTCTGGATAAGTGTCAACTTAAAAGGAGAGAATATATTATTTCTAGAAATAAGTTGCATTTGCAAAGTTTTTCAAGAAACTGGAAAACATACAGTACCAGTCAAAGGTTTTGTACATTGGTGAATAATAGTGAAGACATCAAAACTATGAAATAACACTTATGGAATAATTTAGTTTTGGGTCACTTTTTTGGTTACTACATGATTCCATATGTGTTATTTCATAGTGTTGATGTCTTCACCATTATTCCACAATATAGAAAGTAGTAAAAATAAAGAAAAACCCTAGAATGAGTAGGTTTGTACAAACTGGTACTGTATATCAAGCAAGTATTTTCATATTCCACAAGTATCATCAGATTAACGGTTTTGTATAGATAATTATGTTGGTAAACACTCAAATACATTTAGGTTTTTTTAAATCACAAAGTTGTGCACTGGGCCTTTACTAGTCCTGTATTAGCAGACAATATAGACAATATTCAGCACCCCCACCCCCAAACTGCTGCCCATAATGAAAAAGTGGACACACGAACACAGAGAGACAGGCCTGATAGTGATCCCCAGTCATTCTTTTTAAAGTGAAGTAGTTAAGGCCAACTAATTATGACTGTACCTTCTGTCTTACCCACTGTTCTTACACTCTTTCTGTCTGCCTCCCTTCTCTGTGTGTGACGAAATGCCCCACAGGGTCATCTGTCTGTCATCGACGTGACAACAACAACCAACCACACACTCAACAGCAGACACACCGGAGAGAGGAAAAACTCTTGAAACATTTGTGGGAGTGAGTAGAGAAAGGTTGGAGACAGCGAGAAGGACCTTATTTGGATCAGGCTAGTAGTCGGTGGGATGGTAGATTAGCGTAGATGTAGTGAAAGTCTCTCTGAAATGCTTTGGTATTAGGTATTGGCCGGGAATTTCCACATCAGCACATCCCTAACCAACTAAAACTATAAATAAAGTATAACAATAATGGACCTCTAGTCTATATTTAAAAAAACGTCCTTATCTGGCCCCAAAATAGCTTTTGACAAGCAAATCAGTCCTACGTTGAATTTATAAATCCCAATGTGGCCCTCGAGCCAAAATTATTGCCCACCCCTGTTCTATGTAGTGATGCAAAGTCCCTTATTAGTGAAGGGCATTTCAAGTCTTTTCATTTAGACTTTTGATTCCGCATTGTTCACCTAAAAGTGCCGGCTCAGAACAGTTCTACGTCCCGTAGCTATGATTTTGTTAAATAGACATGGGGGGGCTCTGCCTGGGGCCTCAAAATCACTAAGTCCGCCCCTGCAAAGCTCCACACCCCCTCCATAACCTAAAGCTCCATGCCGTTAATCTCCTCTCTCTGATGTCTCCTTCAGTTTCACACCCCCTCACATCACCTCACCTCAGAGACCAGACCAGGGGCCAGAGCCAGAGTCAACTGGACCTGAACTTGTGACTCCACCCTAGGACAGAGACTCACCTGCAACAACACATCTGCCATGCTGATCCTCAACACTGGGGCCTCTCAGGGATGCGTACTTAGTCCCCTCCTGTACCCCCTGTTCACCAATGACTGTCTGGCCAAGCACGACTCTAACACATCATAAAGTTTGGTAGGCCTGATCACCGACAACGATGAGACAGCCTATAGGGAGGAGGACAGAGACCTACCAGTGTGGTGCCAGGACAACAACCTCTCTCTCAATGTGAGCAAGACAAAGGAGCTGATTGTGGACTGAAATGGAGTGGGTCGAGAGTTTCAAGTTCCTTGGTGTCCACATGATCAAAAAACTATCATGGTCCAAACACACCGAGACAGTTGTGAAGAGGGCACGACAACACCTTTTCCCCCTCAGGAGACTAAAAATATTTGGCATGGGTCCCCAGATCCTCAAAATGTTCTACAGCTGCACCATTGAGAGCATCCTGACCGGTTGCATCACTGCCTGGTATGGCAACAGCTCGGCCTCTGACCACAAGGCACTACAGTGGGTAGTGCGTACGGCCCAGTACATCACTGGGGCCAAGCTTCCTGCCATCCAGGACCTCTATACCAGGCGATGTCAGAGGAAGGCCTAAAAAAATTATCAAAGACTCCAGTCACCCATAGACTGTTCTCTCTGCTACTGAACGGCAAGCGGTACCGGAGCGCTAAGCCTAGGTCCAAAAGGCTCCTTAATCCTTAGCAGATGTTAATGCGAGTGTAGCGAAATGCTTGTGCTTCTAGTTCCGACCATGCAGTAATATCTAACAAGTAATCTAACAATTTCACAACAACTACCTTACACACAAGTGTAAAGGAATGAATAAGAATATGTACATAAAAATATATGGATGAGCGATGGCCGAATGGCATAGGCAAGATGCAGTAGATGGTATAGAGTACAGTATATACATATGAGATGAGTGATGTAGGGTATGTAAAAATTATATAAAATGACATTGTTTAAAGTGGCTAGTGATACATTTTTTACATCCAATTTTTAATTATTATAGTGGCTAGAGATGAGTCAGTATGTTGGCAGCAGCCACTCAATGTTAGTGATGGCTGTTAAACAGTCTGATGGCCTTGAGATAGAAGCTGTTTTTCATTCTCTCGGTCCCCGCTTTGATGCACCTGTACTGACCTCGCCTTCATGGTTGCCATGCTCTCAGAATTTA
This sequence comes from Salmo trutta, assembly GCF_901001165.1. Classification (NCBI taxonomy): domain Eukaryota; kingdom Metazoa; phylum Chordata; class Actinopteri; order Salmoniformes; family Salmonidae; genus Salmo; species Salmo trutta. Next base: position 30,777,531 of record NC_042963.1, read on the forward strand.
AGATATTAATGTTCTGGACAGGTTAATGAGAATATTTATGCATCCAGTTTTCTGTGGGGTAGGAGAATATTCCATCAACGTCCCACCAAATATACACCGAACATGGTTGCCATGTTCTCAGAACCTAAGAAATTCATGTTCTAGACATGTTTCATGGGAACGTTGCAAGAACATTTGACACACATGATTGTCCTCACAACCTTTTGGTTCACTGTACGCTGATATTCCTGCTAAGCCACCATGTCCGCGTCAGGTGTCAGTTAATCTGTATATTCTTTCATCAATGATTTGATTTACTTATTTCAGCAATTGAAAGGCTTTCTGTATAATTGTCTTATGTTGGTAGGGCATGTTAACCTATTTTAATGATACTCCTGAATCACAATGATCAATAAAATATTTTATTATAACAGACCTGAGATTTACTTCAAATTGCATTCCCCTATTGTTTAAGAATAAAGTTTAAAGTTTTTATTGTCACAATATCAAATACAGTGAAATACCTTTCTTGCTATTTCCCAACAATGCAGTAATCAAAATTAGTAGTACTATAAATAAAAAATTAAAGTAGACCAAAAACACAAGAGAAATAGAAATAAGAAGAACACTATTATTTACGTATATGGACACTTCGTTAGAACACTTGGGAATATTATTTATGCATCTTTGTTCATTATCATATTGTGTGTACACTGTGTGTACAAAACATTAGGAACACCTTCCTAATATTGTGGGGTAAATACAGTCAAATATATTGATAAAAGTCACGGTCATCAAAACATTTCCCTGTTTGACCACTATGTTTTATGGGTATTATGACGCATCCACTGTGGGGCTCTATTGTGCTTTTTAATTTGACGATTTTAATTCAAATAGACCACGAGTGGGGATTTTATTGCTCAATCTAATTTGTGCTGAAGAAAATGATATAGGCCTAATGGACACATAACCCCTCCTTCCTATGCACTTGTGTAGAAACAACTTGATAGGTGTAAGAAATAGGGTAAATGTACTTAATCTCAGCTCTGTTAAAAGTACACTCAAGAAAAACTTTTAAACCTTTGTTTTTGTGTCTTTTACTTTCGGTTTTGTACACCAGCTTCAAACAACAGAAAATGCTATATATTTGGTAATGCAAAATATATTTCACTGCGGTTTAGATGGTACAATGATTCTCTACACTATACTTGCTTGTTTTGTCACATAAACTGAAATTCGGCAAACTACAGTATTCAAAGTTTAGCAACAATGGAAATGGTAGAGCGAATTCTGCATATTGCAATTGGTGAAATAAGTCAATCAAATCAATGATGAGAGAATAGCCAGACTAGCTGACAACTGACATGGACATGGTGGCGTAGCAGGAAGATCAAAGTATTGTGAATCCCAGGTGAGGAGTTGTTGAATAATAGCTACTGTTTTTTTGGGACACATGTTCATGCAACGTTCCCATGAAATGTGTCTAGACCGATAATATATGTTTGGTGGGACGTTGATGGATTATTCTCCTAACCCACAGAAAACTGGACACGAATGTTCATGCAACGTTCCCATGAAATGTGTCTAGACCGATAATATATGTTTGGTGGGACGTTGATGGATTATTCTCCTAACCCACAGAAAACTGGATACGAATGTTCATGCAACGTTCCTATGAAAATGGGAATTATGGCAACCATGTCCTGGGTAAGTTGTATTTGACATTAAGGGAATGGTCTCTTGGAAACATTCCTTGCACATCACGGGAACATTCCTATGAAAACGTTAGTTAATGACCTAATGAGACTCTTAAGGGAAGCTAAAGTTCTGGTAATATTTATTCTTAACTACACATGCGCAAATCTGCCCAGCAAATATAGCCTGATTCTGTCCCGATTCTCCAATCGTACTGCCGCAAAGGCAATTCTATAGGCCTGTGTTTTATTAATACATCAAAGAAAATTAATTCAGTTAGTCATTTAGCATACAGTCAAAAAACAACAGATTTTGATCATTGGGAAGATACTCTGATTCTCAGCCTCTCAGCCAGTCTAAATTGAGTGCTTAGCTCTCACAGTCTGTCTGTCAGTCAGATGTCTGAGATGTCTTTGATGTCTGTGTTAAACAAGCCCACCCTTGGAGAGACAAATCCTCCCAACGCAAAGCAGGCTAAGAACAGGCACCCAGGGAAATCACAGGTCTTCGTGTCACACACACACACACACACACACACACACACACACACACACACACACACACACACACACACACACACACACACACACACACATACATACACTGCTCAAAAAAATAAAGGGAACACTAAAATAACACATCCTAGATCTGAATGAATGAATTAATCTTATTAAATAATTTTTTCTTTACATAGTTGAATGTGCTGACAACAAAATCACACAAAAATAATCAATGGAAATCCAATTTATCAACCCATGGAGGTCTGGAGTCACACTCAAATTAAAGTGGAAAACCACACTACAGGCTGATCCAACTTTGATGTAATGTCCTTAAAACAAGTCAAAATGAAGCTCAGTAGGGTGTGTGGCCTCCACGTGTCTGTATGACCTCCCTACAACGCCTGGGCATGCTCCTGATGAGGTGGCGGATGGTCTCCTGAGGGATCTCCTCCCAGAACTGGACTAAAGCATCCGCCAACTCCTGGACAGTCTGTGGTGCAACGTGGCGTTGGTGGATGGAGCGAGACATGATGTCCCAGATGTGCTCAATTGGATTCAGGTCTGGGGAACGGGCGGCCAGTCCATAACATCAATGCCTTCCTCTTGCAGGAACTGCTGACACCCTCCAGCCACATGAGGTCTAGCATTGTCTTGCATTAGGAGGAACCCAGGGCCAACCGTACCAGCATATGGTCTCACAAGGGATCTGAGGATCTCATCTCGGTACCTAATGGCAGTCAGGCTACCTCTGGCGAGCACATGGAGGGCTGTGCGGCCTCCCAAAGAAATGCCACCCCACACCATGACTGACCCACCGCCAAACCGGTCATGCTGGAGGATGTTGCAGGCAGCAGAACGTTCTCCACGGCGTCTCCAGACTCTGTCACGTCTGTCACATGTGCTCAGTGTGAACCTGCTTTCATCTGTGAAGAGCACAGGGTGCCAGTGGCGAATTTGCCAATCTTGGTGTTCTCTGGCAAATGCCAAATGTCCTGCACGGTGTTGGGCTGTAAGCACAACCCCCACCTGTGGACGTCGGGCCCTCATACCACCCTCATGGAGTCTGTTTCTGACCGTTTGAGCAGACACATGCACATTTGTGGCCTGCTGGAGGTCATTTTGCAGGGCTCTGGCAGTGCTCCTCCTGCTCCTCCTTGCACAAAGGTGGAGGTAGCGGTCCTGCTGCTGGGTTGTTGCCCTCCTACGGCCTCCTCCACGTCTCCTGATGTACTGGCCTGTCTCCTGGTAGCGCCTCCATGCTCTGGACACTACGCTGACAGACACAGCAAACCTTCTTGCCACAGCTCGCATTGATGTGCCATCCTGGATGAGCTGCACTACCTGAGCCACTTGTGTGGGTTGTGGACTCCGTCTCATGCTACCACTAGAGTGAAAGCACCGCCAGCATCCAAAAGTGACCAAAACATCAGCCAGGAAGCATAGGAACTGAGAAGTGGTCTGTGGTCACCACCTGCAGAACCACTCCTTTATTGGGGGTGTCCTGCTAATTGCCTATAATTTCCACCTGTTGTCTGTTCCATTTGCACAACAGCATGTGAAATTTATTGTCAATCAGTGTTGCTTCCTAAATGGACAGTTTGATTTCACAGAAGTGTGATTGACTTGAAGTTACATTGTGTTGTTTAAGTGTTCCCTTTATTTTTTTGAGCAGTGTACATACATACATACGTACGTACGTACATACATACATACATACATGCATACATACATACATACATACATACATACATACATACATACATACATACATACATACATACATACATACATACATACATACATATCCATGACCAGGCCCCTCCTATCCGTATGGGCTGGGGACTGGGGAGCAACCAGGGAGTAATTGGCAAGGCCTGGTTCCAATTAGGCTACATGGATATGGACCCCTGGATCAATCCGGATGGATGCCACTCATGGAGAATGCATAAAGGCTGGGGCTAGCCTGGTTGAAAGGGGCACAAGGTTAAATAAGGCCAAGCGAGATAGCGAAGAAGAAGAATTTACTGTAGGTAATTCCAATGGTGTGTACTTTCTCTCATGATTGTATAGAGAAAGTGTTTTGTTTTATTTGGTGTGGAGTCATGACGTTCATTGTCAATGTTTTTCATTCAGTAATGACATATATTTTGTTGCTTAGAAACCCATTTTCTTTTATCAAAAATAGGTCAACATACTGTACATGTTCAAATAATCCTCCTTTAAATAAAAGGTTAAAGGTAAATATAATTATCGTTATTATTGTTTCCTGTTAATCCAACAGAAAGGATGTTTTCTTTTTGGCCATGCTTACTTTGATTATCTATAGTTGAATGATCTGTCCAGTACATTTTCTGTACACTGTACTCCACTGATACTGTATAGCATAGTCAAGCCAGTTAGTGTGTACTGTATCCACCTCCCATGATGACTATGTACCTTAGGTAATGCATGATGTAGGCTACAGCAGTTAAGGTCTTCCCACACTGTACGTCGGATTCAGTCTTTTACGATTATTACAGGTCAAACTGTCTGATGTTCCCAAATTACAATCTTGATGTCTACCTGGCCAGATTCTATGATTTGTTTCAGTTCTGTTGTCTCATTCTGTGATTGGCCTGCGAGGCTACATCAGCTGACGGAGGCTTCGTCAACTGCAACAGTGTACTTGTTCTGGGCATGTGCCAGCATCAGCAGCACAAGCCTCCCAAGTGAGTTCTGAAAAACTGAAAGTCTTAGAGTCTTAGAGTCTTAGAATCTTAGAAATAGTTTTCACATACAAACTTTAAAACCAGTTAAATCTAACTAAATGTAATCTAAAATGTAACCTAAGAAATCCCCAAAAGTAATTATTTGTCATGAGATGACCATAAACAATAACTAGTAATGCTACATACTCCAAGAAAGGTTAGAATCTCACCTTTCTGGTAAAAAATAGCTATACATTGCTGAGGTGAAGTCACTTTTGAGGACACAAGCTCATGTACAAAGTAAAAATATGCAAAAAATATATACAAAATATATATTTTATATTATGTATTTCCTTGAAATGATTTATGTTTTCTAAATATAGTATAATACAATTATGAAATGGCTACTGTAAGATTTCACCTTCATTAAAACTATAAAAATAAATATTTGTATGTTTAGTGGTAGAGAAAATGTGCATATTTCCTAAAGCATGTGCTTTGTCAGTGGCTGTGATGTAGGGTTCAGCCAAGAGATGGACAGTCGGAAGAGCGAATGAAATGGTAAGAGGGACATCCCAGCTTCAAGTGGTGTCAGATTTCACATCCTATGTCACACAGGTGGACAATATATACTCCTGTGTCCGTGAGAACCAGGGCTACCAGGAAATGCAAGTTATTTCGATCTACGTTGTCCACAGATCGATTTTTAAGAGAACATGTCGGTCGGAACTGGTACCGGGACCATGCAGGTCCCCTAAACAAGGGATTTTACCTCTAAGAAGATGTTCAAACTCAGAATCAAATAAGCTTCTCAAAAATAACATGGTCGCTGTTGTAGAACGTTTATTTTGATTGGCAAATTTTGTGCATTCATCAAAATCCCATCAGGTAGCCTGATTTAAGATGTGTCATGTAAACAAGATTAGTAGGGAATTCATTATTTTTGCAAAGCATGTAAATGTTTATATCAAACTATTATATAAATCTGACTATTTACAATAATCGTATTATTGTGTGCATATTCAGTGCCGGACGTTTTGCCTTTTGGTCAGTCAGCAGGATCAGCAACACTACACGATAAAGGCAAAACAATTCTGACACCTTGCCAGAACTTTGTTGGAGTCTAAGGTCCCATATAGTGGTACTTTATAGTCAGACCTAGACCCTTTCACACTGAACGAGCCAAGACGTCCGACAATCGTTTACCACCTAGAATTTGCCCACAAGGTGGAAATTTTGTCTGGGACGGCAAAATTGTGGCAAAAGATGGTTAAAATCGTAGTCTGGGCGGGCCTTTAGACATGACACAACCTGTGGTGCTTATAAAGGGCAGGTTTTCCCAGCGGCAGGCTGCAGCTAGAATGAACCAACAGAGGCTCTCACCCAGAACATCAAACAGTGATTGTGAGGGAGAACCAGGGTAAAGGTAACCTGGGTTGGTAATAAGGATGGTTTCTCTCTATGGATCTTCTCTGTCTTCATACGTCAGTGGATATCCATATGAGCTCTGTTTGATTAAAGGACTAAGATGTACAGACACATACAAATACACCAATATGAGTACATATACAAAGGCACACACAGATGCATGCACACAAAGACACATAAACACATAAACACGAAGATGCGCACATCAAATCAAATGTTATTTATCACATGCGCCAAATACAACAGGTTTAGACCTTACAGTGAAATGCTTACTTACGAGCCCCTAACCAACAATGCAGTTTTAATAAAAATACCTAAACACAACAATAAAAGTAAAAATTAAAGAGCAGTAGTAAAATAACAATAGAAAGGCTATATACAGGGGGTACCGGTAATGAGTCAATGTGCAGGGAAACCGGTTAGTCAAGGTAATTGAGGTAATATGTACATGTAGGTAGAGATATTAAAGTGACTATGCACATGCACAGTATCACTTGCTTAAGCAAATAAACATACAGTTAAAGTCGGAAGTTTACATACACCTTAGCCAAATACATTTAAACTCAGTTTTTCACAATTCCTGACATTTAATCCTAGTAAAATTCCATGACATAGGTCAGTTAGGATCACCTCTTTATTTTAAGAATAAGAAATGTCAGAATAATAGTAGAGAGAATGATTTATTTCAGCTTTTATTTCTTTCATCACATTCCCAGTGGGTCAGAAGTTTACATACACTCAATTAATATTTGGTAGCATTGCCTTTAAATTGTTTAACTTGGGTCAAACATTTAGGGTAGCCTTCCACAAGCTTCCCACAATAAGTTGGGTGAATTTTGGCCCATTCCTCCTGACAAAGCTGGTGTAACTTAGTTAGGTTTGTAGGCCTCCTTGCTCGCAAATTCTGTTCTGTCCACATATATCCTACGGGATTGAGGTCAAGGCTTTGTGATGGCCACTCCAATACCTTGACTTTGTTGTCCTTAAGCCATTTTGCCACAACTTTGGAAGTATGCTTGGGGTCATTGTCCATTTGGAAGACCCTTTTGCGACCAAGCTTTAACTTCCTGGCTGATGTCTTGTTGCTTCAATATACCCACATACTTTTCCATCGTCATGATGCCATCTATTTTGAGAAGTGCACCAGTCCCTCCTGTAGCAAAGCACCCCTACAACATGATGCTGCCACCCCCGTCCTTCACTGTTGGGATGGTGTTCTTCGGCTTGCAAACCTCCCCCTTTTTCCTCCAAACATAACGCTGGTCATTATGGCCAAACAGTTCTATTTTTATTTCTTCAGACCAGAGGACATTTCTCCAAAAAGTACGATCTTTGCCACCATGTGCAGTTGCAAACCATAGTCTGGCTTTTTTATGGCGGTTTTGGAACAGTGACTTCTTTCTTGCTGAGCGGCCTTTCAGGCTATGTTGATATAGGACTTGTTTTACTGTGGATATAGATACTTTGTACTTGTTTCCTCCAGCATCTTCACAAGGTCCTTTGCTGTTGTTCTGGGATTGATTTGCACTTCTCGCACCAAAGTACGTTCATCTCTAGGAGACAGAACACGTCTCCTTCCTGAGCGGTATAATGGCTGCATGGTCCCATGGTGTTTATGCTTGCGTACTATTGTTTGTACAGATGAACGCGGTACTTTCAGACGGGATGAACCAGACTTGTGGAGGTCTACACTTTTCTTTCTGAGGTCTGATTTCTTTTGATTTTCCCATGATGTCAAGCAAAGAGGCACTACGTTTGAAGGTAGGCCTTGAAATACATCCACAGGTACACCTCCAATTGACTCAAATGATGTCAAATAGCCTATCAGAAGCTTCTAAAGCCATGACATCATTTTCTGCAATTTTCCAAGCTGTTTAAAGGCACAGTCACCTTAGTGTATGTAAACTTCTGACCCACTGGAATTGTGATGCAGTGAATTATAAGTGAAATAATCTGTCTGTAAACAATTGTTGGAAAAATTACTTGTGTCATGCACAAAGTAGATGTCCTAACCGACTTGCCAAAACTATAGTTTGTTAACAAGAAATTTGTGGAGTGGTTGAAAAACGAGTTTTAAAGACCCCAACCTAAGTGTATGTAAACTTCAGACTTCAACTGTATATTGTACACACATATTGTCTGACACATTTGTGTAATGACTCTACATAGTAAAGTTGTATTGTTTCAGGTACCATTAACAGACTTAAGTGAATGTTGTTTTTTGAATAAGATCAGTGCTTCTGCATGGTGGTCGTACTGTGAATTTGACTACCAGACATCTCAAATCTCAAGGTAGATCAGGACCGAACAGGTCAAAGATGACCTCTCCCACTGTGTACACATATCCATCTTCTCTTTACTCATCATCAGATCAATCTGCAACTGTATCCCCAATGCCAACACAGGCCCTGCCTATTGAAGATTGAAACACATCAGAGACTCCTACCAGTACCTCCATTCACTCTCAGGACCTCCCAGAACCGACCACGTTCCTTCAGTCAATGACTCTAACCCTGCGCTAAGACAAGAACTAATCAAAATACAACAAAGTGTCAAAACCCTATGAAGGGACAGACCTTAAAGACAGAGTGAGGCATGAACAGATCATCACAAGTGGATTCCAGATTTGCTAAGATTACACAAGCTATCCGTGATTGTCTTCGGTAGTGCTGGGCCCATTGATGTTAGCCACGCATGAGCGCACACACAAGTGGTGTTTATTTTTCTGTCAGAAGGTGCAGAGTTACACCTGAGCCATTATCTTACCTCAGCCAGTCAACCAGAACAGAACTCTGGTTTGATAAAATGATCGCTGTCGTAATGAAGTGTCTGGGGTTGAAAAATCTTCTACTGTAGATGTATGTGTGTCAAGAGACATAAAAAGTACAGTTCTTGGAAAGTTATAGTGAGGTTGTCATTGGCAGGTTCTGTCTGTAGCAATAGATTGAATAGGTCAAATTAAATGTACACTGGGTGTACAAAACATTAAGAACACCTTCCTAATATTATTGTACCCCCACACCCTCCTGCCCTCAGAACAGCCTCAATGTGTCTGGCACCTACTACCATACCCCCGTTCAAAGACATTTTTTGTCTTGCCCATTCACCCTCTGAATGGCACACAGAATCCATGTCTCAGTTGTCTCAAGGATTCAAAATCCTTCTTTAACCTGTCTCCTCCCCTTCATCTATACTGGTTGAAGTGGATTTAACTTGTGACGTCAATAAGGGATCATAGCTTTCACCTGGATTCACCTGGTCAGTCTGTCATGGAAAGAGCAGGTGTTCATAATGTTTTTTATACTCAGTGTATGCTGTGCTAAGACAGGTAAAGATATGATAATGGATGTGAACCCATATGAAGAATAGCCCTAACAGCTTTTTACTCAGTCAATATTTATGCCCATCTATATTCTGAAGTCTACGCAATAACCTCAAGTGAAAAGAATGAGCTACCTGACATTTGTCATCGCCTTTTCAATTCATCAATGTTTTTACTACTACAATATCTTTAGAAAGTAAACAAAACAATGTCAACCAGGGAATGTATTACAAATCCACTTTTCAATAGAAACAACATCCTACTCATGTTTCAAGTATCACTGGAATGACTGTGCAGATGTAATAACAAGTGACTAATAGACTACTATCTTTTCTTTGACAGACATCAACCCAGTGAATTCCCATTGAGGCTGGTGAATATGAATACAGCATCTAACGAATGAGAGAGGCAGGGCTGAGGGTAATGGGCATCCTTCTTCTGTTACTTTGTTTTGTTACAGTTGCGTGTTGGCATTGGTTTTCTTCTCACTATGCTGTTTCTTTAGGGTGGGTTCCCTCCCTTCTCTGTGTGTGTATGTGTGTACTGTATCCATCCCAGCAGGCCTGTGTAGGCTGTTATCACGTGAGAGTGCACCTAGTGCTTGGGCGTGGTCGCTGTTGCTATAGGGAAACTCCGTCAGGTTGGTTTTGGCTGGCCGCTTACGGGTGGCCTTTTATTGAGGTTAACAAAGCTATAATCTACCCCGGGTCTGCACATCATTAATCTTCATCATTTAATTGTATACCATGGCATTGTAATGACAAACACAGTATGTTTAAGGCACTGCCAAGCCCTTGCTGATGGAAGAAGGTTTTCACTCAAAATCTCACGATACATGGCCCCATTCATTCTTTCCTTTACACAGATCAGTCGTCCTGGTCCCTTTGCAGAAAAACAGCCCCAAAGCATGATGTTTCCACCCCCATGCTTAACAGTAGGTATGGTGTTCTTTGGATGCAACTCAGCATTCTTTGTCCTCCAAACACAGTTGAGATTTTACCAAAAAGTTATATTTTGGTTTCATCTGACCATATGACATTCTCCCAATCCTCTTCTGGATCATCCAAATGCTCTCTAGCAAACTTCAGACGGGCCTGTACATGTACTGGATTAAGCAGGGGGACACGTCTGGCACTGCAGGATTTGACTCCCTGGCGGCGTAGTGTGTTACTGATGGTAGGCTTTGTTACTTTGGTCCCAGTTCTCTGCAGGTCATTCACTAGGTCCCCCCATGTGGTTCTGGGATTTTTACTCACCGTTCTTGTGATAATTTTGACCCCACGGGGTGAGATCTTGCGTGGAGCCCCAGATCGAGGGAGATTATCAGTGGTCTTGTATGTCTTCCATTTCCTAATAATTGCTCCCACAGTTGATTTCTTCAAACCAAAATCTACCTGCAATAGAGTATGCAGGGAAATATGATAATGATGGCCGTGGTTTTGATGGGACTGTTTTACTCTCCAAAGCAAGGATGGGACACTCCAGTCCTCACACTTTCCCCCGTTCCCTAGCAAACACCGCTGATTAAAGTAATTGCATTCTAAACTGAAGATAATGATTAGTTTAGGGTTGGTGTCAGGTGTGTTAGCTGGGACTGGGGCAAAAGTGTGACACCAATCAGGCCCCAGAGGACTGGAGTTGCCTATCCCTGTTCCAAAGTGTAAAACAATAACTCTGGTTATTAACACCAACACTGGGAGTTATTATACACCACTGAGTGTTAATTTCACTCTTACAGAGTGAATTTAACTCCTGAATCAATACTCAAAATGTTACCTGAAAAATCAACACTGGCCAATTTGCTGTGCATAAGTCAGCAATTTAGCTCCATATCCCTGTTCCTTGAGAGCTACCACCTGTAGGTTTTCACTCCAACTCCAGTTGTAATGAACCTGATTCAGCTTATCAACCAGCTAATTATTAGAATCAGGTGCTCTAGATTGGAGTTGGAGTGAAAACCTACACGATAGTAGCGCTCCAGGAACATGGTTGGACCAGATTATGCACTATTGAACACTACATTTCAATGAGGATCAATCACAGATGTCATGGAAAGACAACAATTACAAAGCCTACAGTATAGAAAGCACATTACAACCATTTACCGGATCTATGATATTCAGTATGTTGCTACACAGCAAATTGGCCAGTGTTAGTGTTGATTTCTCAGTGTAACTTTTCTAGTGTTGATTCACCAGTTAAATTCAAATTTTCAATCTCTAACCTTACCAAAAAAAACTGGGTTCTGGCAAACAGTTGTGGCAAACCTTTGGCCAACTTGCCAGAAATTTGAAGCAAGCTCATATTTCCACATGCAAATTATTTTCAAATCAATTCCAATTTTATTGGTCACATACACATATTTGGCAGCTGTTATTGCGGGTGTAGTGAAATGCTTGTGTTCCTAGCTCCAACAGTGTAGTAGTATCTAACAATTCACAACAATACACAAATCTAAAAGTAAAAGAACGGAATTAAGAAATATATAAATATTAAGATGAGCAATGTCAGACTAAAATACAGTAAAATAGAATACAGTATATACATATGAGATGAGTAAAGCAGTATGTAAACATTATTAAAGTGACTAGTGTTCCATTATTAAAGTGACCAGTGATTCCATGTCTATGTATATAGGGCAGCAGCCTCTAAGGTGCCGAGTTGAGCAACCGGGTGATAGCCGGCTAGGGATTGTGTTTTTGGGTCAATACAATACACACAAACCATCATTTGAATAAGCACACGAAGCACCAACTAGGCACTGATAGTATAAATGAAAAATACTTGTGGCTTTTGCTTTTTCTGTGTGCAGGGCATAGCAGTTTGCAAGAAAGTTTAGTCATACATGTAGTAAACACACATACACACAGGTATCCAAATGTGTAAAGTATGGATGTGTATTCCGAACATAACACACTATTAATACAAATAAGGGATTTTTTTTATTTTATTCAGAATGTTCTAACACTCCTCAAACAACATAAACACAGTAGAAGAAAACAAAAATATATGTGCTAGAAAAAAAAAGCAGAAAACAAATGTGGCTACTTTGTGGGTCTGGAAATAAGACTTCATCCACATCACATGCGATGTTGTCTTGAGCTAGGCAGCGTGGAAAGTATCGCCTGGAGTGCTGTATCCAGGCCTGGCATGACCCCTGATCCATGTCTCCACAAGCCTCCTCCATTGCCCGTAGAAGGGGTTGGTGGGGCTGGCGATCATACACCTTCCAACACCATGCAGAGAAGAATTAGTCAATAGGATTCAAGAACAGAGAGTATGAGGGGAGATTGAGTGCGATGAAAAGTGGGTGACCTGTGAACCAATTGTGGACCACAGCCGCCTGGTGGAAACTAACATTGTCCCAGATGAAAACATACCTGGGCTGCTCTGGCCCCTGGTCATTAGTCTGTTGTGGAGGGTGTCCAGAAATGTGATAATGTGTGCAGTGTTGTATGTGCCTAGGATTGCATGATGGTGAAGGACGCCGTTTTGACTAATAGCCGCACACATTGTTATGTTACCACCACGTTGTCCAGGGACATTGATGATGGCATGGTGTCCAATGATATTTCTGCCACTGCCCCTTGTTTTTGCAAGGTTGAAACCTGCCTCGTCCACATATATTAGCTCATGATGCACTGCATCTGCTTCTAGCTCCATGACTCTCTGAAAAAGACAACACAAAACAATGTAGCACAGTACGAAAAGACAGGGATCAGTCAATTTGATGTAGCACCATACACTTCCAGATCTGGTACCAATGATACTATCCTATCTGCACATATTCATATCTCAGTTGTTTTACACAGTCTGAGTTTCTTTCAAAAGAGACTCTCTCTGTACAGCTGCTTCATCCTAATTATATTGCGTTTCAGAAGATGAGACAGTGCAGCGAGACTCACTCTGCTGACGTTTTGTTATATGGTGCCATTATGTTGTCCTGCAGCTCTCTGAGTCTGATGCAGTTATTCGCAATGACCACATTTACAATGTGGGTCTCCTGCTCTGGGGTGAACAGTCATTGGGTGTTGTTGGTGTCCTGGAGGGCAGAAGTGTGCCCCCGGTGATGATTTGGGCAGACCGCATCACCCACTGGAGAGCCCTGCTGTTGAGGCGGTGCAGTTGCCGTACCAGGTGGTGATGCAGCCCGACAAGATTCTCTCAATTGTGCATCTGTAAAAGTTTGTGAGGGTCTTAGGGGCCAAGCCAAATTTCTTCAGCCTCTTGTTGTGTTGTCTGCAAACTTGATGATTGAGTTGGAGGCATGCGTGGCCATGCAGTCATGGGTGAACAGGGATTATAGGAGGGGGCTGAGCACGCACCCTTGTGGGGCCCCAGTGTTGAGGATCAGCAAAGTGGAGGTGTTGTGTCCTACCTTCACCATCTCGGGGCAGCCCGTCAGGAAGTCCAGGACCCAGTTGCACAGGGTGAGGTTCAGACCCAGGGCCAGCTTACTGATGAGCTTGGACGGTACTATGGTGTTGAATGCTGAGCTATAGTCAATGAACAGCGTTCTTACATAGGTATTCCTCTTGTCCCGATAGGATGGGGCAGTGTGCAGTGCGATGGCGATTGCATCGTCTGTAGATCTATTGGGGCGGTAAGCAAATTGAAGTGGGTCTAGGGTGTCAGCTAAGGTAGAGGTGATATGATCCTTGACTAGTCTCTCAAAGCACTTCATGATGACAGAAGTTTGTAGCAACAAATTCATTTTTGTAAGGGTAAGAGTGAAATTAACACTCAGTGGTTGTAACGGTTGTCTTTGGATTAAGTGGACCAAAACGCAGCAGGAATATGTGCACTCATCTTCTTTTATTTGGTGAAGAAGGAGAACCAAAAATAAACACATACACAAAGAAAACACAACAACTATATACATGCTGGTAAGGCACAAGGCTATACATAGAACAATCTCCCACACAGTACTCAACAAACACACACCTATATATAGGACTCTCAATCAGAGGCAACTAGAAAACACCTGCCTCCAATTGAGAGTCCAACCCCAATTAACAAAACATAGAAATACAAAAGACTAGACAGAACATAGAAATACACTAACATAGAACAGTGCCCAAAAACCCCAGGAATACATAAATCAAATACCCTACTAAACAAACCACCACCCCGAACCACATAAAACAAATACCCTTCTGCCACGTCCTGACCAAAATCTAATACAATTACTCCCTCTGCTGGTCAGGACGTGACAGTGGTGTTAGTAACCCCGGTGTTGGTGTTCGTAACTGGCGTGAGAGAATGATTGCGTCAGTTTTATTCTGTGGAGAGTAAAACGTTCCCATCAAAATCACACCCTTCATTGTCATGTTTCCCAGCATACTCTACTGCAGATAGATTTTATGGGATTGTTTTTTTATATCTGTTTTTGCATGTACATTGATTTCTTTTTTATTTAACTAGGCAAGCCAGTTAAGAACAAATTCTTATTTACAATGATGGCCTAGAAACAGTGGGTTAACTACCTTGTTCAGTGGCAGAACAACAGATTTTTACCTTGTCAGCTCTGGGATTCAAACTAGTAAGAGTGAAATTAACACTCAGTGGTGTTAGTAACCCCGGTGTTGGTGTTAGTAACTGGCGTGAGAGAATTATTGCGTCAGTTTTATTTGTTTTATTCGGTTACTGGCACAACGCTCTAACCACTAGGCTACCTGCCGCCCCGTTGATTGATTAATCTTATGCTGCACAAAGATAAATAACATACATTTTTCTAAACTAATCCAATCAGTTAGTTAGATTTATTGCACCAGTTGTTGAAATGGTTGATCCCATTTAAAGCTGAAATATCTAACCTTTTGGGGAATCTTCACATAGAAAGTAAATCTAGTAAGTGGTAGATCTGTTCTATAAGTGTTATTTCTATGCTTCTCGTTCTTAATAAGTTTACATTTTTGCCTCTTTTACTTTCGGTTTTGTACACAATCTTCAAACAGCTGAAAATGTAATATTTTTGGTTATTGAAAATATATTTTAAAACGGTTTAGATGATACAATGATTCTCTACTTTGCTTGTTTTGCCACATAAACTGAAATTAAGTGACCTATTAGAATTTGAGCAACCAGGAAAAGGCGGAGCGATTTCAGCATATTGCACGTTTAATTGGATTAGGTGGTCTCCTTTATCAATGTTCTTAACTCTGACAGTGATTCTGAATGCAGGTTCAGGTGAATAACAATTCCAACTGTTGGATGTTCTAACTCTGGCTGGATTCCAATGGGAATTAGACATCACTTTGTAAATCAGCATAATGTGAGTTTACAAGCCTGATGTGGGCTTTAAACCATGACGTTCGTAACACCACTGTGTTAGGGTAAGATTTGGCCATTAAAGTAAGGCCTTGTGAGATATATATATATAATATATTGTCATAAACAGTTACATTTTAATGCTAACATTTGCCTACACTAGGAACTCACTTGGTGAACTCCACTTGACTGACAATGAACGAAATCTACACACATGTCTCTGTCACTAACAAATACAGTCCAAGTGAAAAAGCAAGGCACACTGGGAAATTATATTGGAGGTGTGGCTTAGTGGGGGCGTGGCTTGCAGTTAGTTTTTTTGGCCACCTGTGAATGTAAGTGTTGTACCAGTTTAAGTGGTCTATGGTTATGTTAATTAATGTTGGAGCTTGTTTGTTGCAAGTTCTTCATATCCACATGCTTACACAAAAACAATGCAGTTTCAAGAAAAATAGTGTAGAATATATTTTCTAAAATAAGTTGAAGTGAACATTTTTTATATATAAATATATGAAGAAAAAAACTAATAATTAAGGAGCAACAATAAAGTAACAGAAGCGAGCCTATATACAGGGGGTACCGGTACAGAGTCAATGTGGAGGCTACATACAGGGGGTACCGGTACAGAGTCAATGTGGAGGTTATATACAGAGGTACCGACACAGAGTCAATGTGGAGGCTATATACAGGGGGTACCGGTACAGAGTCAATGTGGAGACTATATACAGGGGGTACCAGTACAGAGTCAATATGGAGGCTTTATACAGGGGGTACCGGTACAGAGTCATTTGGAGGCTATATACAGGGGGTACCGGTACAGAGTCAAGGTGTAGGCTATATACAGGGGGTACCGGTACAGAGTCATGTGGAGGCTATATACAGGGGGTACCGGTACAGAGTCAAGGTGGAGGCTATATACAGGGGGTACTGGTCCAGAGTCAATGTGGAGGCTATATACAGGGGGTACCGGTACAGAGTCAATGTGGAGGATATATGATTAGCTGTTCAGGAGTCTTATGGCTTGGGGGTAGAAGCTGTTAAGAAGCATTTTGGACCTAGTGTTGGAACTCTGGTATCGATTGCCGTGCGGTAGCAGAGAGAACAGTCTATGACTAGGGTGGCTGGAGTCCTTGGCAATTTTTTGGGCCTTCCTCTGACACCGCCTGGTATAGAGGTCCTGGATGGCAGGAAGCTTGGCACCAGTGTTGTACTGGGCCGTACGCACTATCCACTGTAGTGCCAGGCGGTTGGAGGCCGAGCTGTTGCCATACCAGGCAGTGATGCAACCGGTCAGGATGCTCTCGATGGTGCAGCTGTAGAAATTTTTGAGGATCTGAGGACCCATGCCAAATCTTTTCAGTCTTCTGAGGGGAAATAGGTGTTGTCGTGCCCTCTTCGCGACTGTCTTGGTGTGTTTGGACCATGATAGTTTGTTGGTGATGTGGACACCAAGGAACATAAAGCTCTCAACCTGCTCTACTACAGCCCCGTCGATGAGAATGGGGGCATGCTTGGTTTTCCTTTTTCTGTCGTCCACAATCGGCTCCTTTGTCTTGATCATGTTGAGGGAGAGGTTGTTATCCTGGCACCACACTGTCAGGTCTCTGACCTCCTCCCTACAGGCTGTCTCGTTGTTGGTGATCAGGCCTACGAAACTTAATGATGGTGTTGGAGTCGTGCTTGGCCATGCAGTCATGGGTGAACAGGGAGTACAGTAGGGGACTGAGCATGCACCCCTGAGGGGCCCCTGTGTTGAGGATCAGCATGGCAGATGTGTTGTTACCTATCCTTACCACCCGGGTTAGGCCCGTCAAATAGTCCAGGGTCCAGTTGCAGAGGGAGGTGCTAAGTCCCAGAGTCCTTAGCTTAGTGATGCTTTTTGAGGGCACTATGGTGTTGAACGCTGAGCTGTAGTCAATGAACAGCATTCTCACATAGGTGTTCCTTTTGTTCAGGTGGGAAAGGGTAGTGTGCAGTGCAATAGAGATTGCATTATCTGTGGATCTGTTGGGGCGGTATGCAAATTGGAGTGGGTCTAGAGTTTCTGGGATAATGTTGTTGATGTGAGCCATGACTAGCCTTTCAAAGCACTTCATGGCTACAGATGTGAATGCTACGGGTCAGTAGTCATTTAGACAGGTTACCTTGATGTTCTTGGGCACAGGGACTATGGTGGTCTGCTTGAAACAAGTTGGTATTACAGACTCGGACAGCGACAGGTTTAACATGTTAGTGAAGACACTTGCCAGTTGGTCTGTGCATGCTCGGAGTACACGTCCTGTTAATCTCTCTGGCCCTGCGGCCTTGTGAATGTTGACATGTTTAAAGGTCTTACTCACATTGGCTACGGAGAGTGTGATCACACAGTCGTCCGGAACAGCTGATGCTCTCATGCATGCTTCAGTGTTGCTTGTCTCAAAGGAGGCAAAGAAGTAATTTAGCTCGTCTGGTAGGCTTGTGTCACTGGGCAGCTCGAGGCTGTGCTTCCCTTTGTAGTCCATAATAGTTTGCAAGCCCTGCCACATTTGATGAGCATCGGTGCCGGTGTAGTCTGGGTTAAAGTCCGCCTCCTTGAAAGCGGCAGCTCTACCCTTTAGCTCCGTCCGGATGTTGCCTGTAATCCATGGCTTCTGGTTGGGGTATGTACGTATGGTCACGGTGTGGACTACGTCATCGATGCACATATTGATAAAGCCAGGGACTGATGTGGTGTACTCCTCAGAACAGCAGTAACACACAGTGTGTCCCTAATGGCACCCTACACCCTATATAGTGCACTTTGGGCCCTGGTCAAAAGTAGTGCACTGTAAAGGGAATAGGATTTCATTCTGGACACAAATACAATAACACACAGGACAGGACAGGGCCGCTCATTAGGCCCTGGCAGTACAGAGAAGGGAAAAAAATACATCCCCAGGTAGCTTGTAAATTCACTGGAATGTAGCGACGGCCAATGAGAGAAGAGGAGACGGAGACAGACGGGCAGGGGCCGGCAGTGAGCAATAACGATGCTAATGCGGCCAATTACAAGTAGGCCAACCGCCCCTCTCTTTCCCTACACTATGTCAAAGACAACATTTATCCAGCAATAAAAGAGGCATGATCTTAGGAGTCAAGGCAAAGCAAAGCTTTTCCGTTCAAGGCTACTCCTTGTCATTTCAATCATTGATCCCACACTACACCGAAACAGCATTGCAAAATTCACATGTAATATAACCGTAGTACTATTTTCCTAGAAAAGTTTACAAAATGTTACTACGGTTACATTACATGTGAATCTTGCAACGCTTTTACTTTTTCAGCTAATGTGTGATCAAATGACAAGGAATAGGTGGACACACACATATAGAGAAGCATGCACGTACACACACACACAGACACACACACACACACACACACACACACACACACACACACACACACACACACACACACACACACACACACACACACACCCCCACACACACACACACACACACACACACACACACACACACACACACACACACACACACACACACACACGGAGCCCCAGTGCCAAGCACCATGGGTTAGTAGGAGACATGCTGTAGTAAAGCCTGGGGTTTCTAGTGTCAGGATGCCCATGTGTGTGAGGACACACTGACACAGATTCAGACATCTGGATTATACCCAGAGGTTGTAAATAGTGGGAAGGAGGCTTTCACCCAAACAATAAAATCATTATGATCCTTCAGCTGCTCACTATAGGGTGAACTACATTTACTTGCTGTAATGAATTTCTGTGTCCGCATGTGCGATCCTAAACGAGTGTGGGTCTTTCTATTTTTGTAAATTTGAAATTATCATTATTTTAATACCACAAAATATTTAATGTTTGAATACATATAACACGGGGGGCCAGTACGAGGAAAAAAATAAAAATAATTATGAAATGAATTGAAATGTATGCATTCACTACTGTAAGTCACTCTGGATAAGAGCGTCTGCTAAATGACTAAAATGTAAATGTAAAAATAACACTAAATAATGAGTACATTAATGAATTATTCAGTTGAGATATATATATACTGTATATATATATATATATATATATATATATATATATATATATATATATATATTAACAGCTACATTTTTCATAGCGGAATTATTCAGAGGTTTGGTTGGAGCAATGGAAATAGAATACAATTCCATAGTTCTAATAATTATATTCCTTCTAATTCTATGGTGGGAGCCAATGTCTTACAATAAATGGGCTTCTGACACCGCAGTGTTTTTGTGGGCAAGGGTCTCATTATGTGAACATTAATCCAAATCCGGAATAATTAATGAGAAATTCACTATAATCCAGAGGTATTTTCCACACAGATACAGCTTTTTATTCTGCAACACATGACTCCTGCCCAAAATACAGCTTTGTAAACACTTGCAGTCTGGACCTAATTGATCCAACACCTAATTTATCAATTAGCCCATCAAATTTTAGTGTTAGTTCATTTGGTTTTGGTGTGAAGAGACTTGGCACCTCTTTTCCCTCCTCAGGTGTGAAAATCACATTTCTGCTACCAGGTGACCATAGCCCTATGTTAGTACAGAAGTATAAAAGCTTCAATGAGGGTGGACCCTGAGGAAACTGAAACTACATTAAAGGGGCAATCTGGGATTGATACAGTACATCCATTTTTGACATTTAAATTAACATTATATAGCCATGACAAATGCCTGACTACTACTATATAATGCTTTAGAATATATGATGGGACTGAAGTCTGTTGAAGCAGTTTTTTTGGATCAGGGCCCATTTCTTTTGACCAATCAGGTCAGCTCTGAAAAATATCTGATTTGAAAAGATCTGATGTCACTGGTCAAAAGACCAATTGGTGGAAAAAAGATCAGAATTGGGCTATCTGTCTAAACGCGATCAGGAGTGCGGATCTAGGATCAGCTTTGTCTTTTAGGTCATAATGAATAAGATAGTATTTATTAGTACGGAGAAAAAAAATGTATGAAATGTATGCATTCACTACTGTAAGTCGCTCTGGATAAGAGCGTCTGCTAAATGACTAAAATGTAATGTAAATGTAAAGATTGTATTGACAGATCCTAGATCAGCACTCCTACCCTGAAACTCTTCTATCTTAATTAATAAGACTAATCTGGATGAAGAAATGTTTCATAATTTTTTTAATAATATATCTACCTATATTACTGTGACAAAAAGTAGTTATTATAGCCTGTCACTTAGGAAATACAGTTTATGATGTTGTTTACTTTCTATGTACCCCCTCTGCCTCTGCAGAGAAGGGATTTACTACACTACAGCACAACCCATCCAGGGAGGAGCAAAGATATGCAACACTGTATCTCGTTGATGCATCTACAATTATGTCAGCAATTATGTCAGCATCCACAAGACAATGGTCCCTAAAATCACACACACAGCCGTCACATTGTGAGGAAATGTATCTGAGATGTTGTTGCTGTTGTTGTTGTCGTCCAGGGTCTCTGAGGAGGCTTTTGCCCTATCCTCCGCTATTCTCATTAGCAGGGGCACTTAGCAGCTATGTTATCTGTCTGAGACAATGCTACATCAGTGCATTACCCTTAATTGGCTGCGTTAGCTGTTAGGCCCCTGGCTTTCTGTGAGGCCTATTTGCAGCTGTAATCCTAACCCACCATTGTGTTGGACTGCAGCGCTGCAAGGCCTGGCCACCCCACATCTTCGTGCAATGCTGCTCCCTCCGTGCTCTCCTGCTGTAAGTAGGGCTAGAGGTGGAGGCTGGGAGGCTGGGGAGCCACTCTAATAGGGTCTTTACTACTCATGGCGTAGAGTAGACTGTAGCAGGGTTTGTAGCCTTTTACTCAAAGCACTTCTTGAGTAGGTACTATAGATGACGTTTTCTAGAAATACTCTCAACATTGCAATCAACTTGGTCTTGGTTTTTCTCTAATAATGGTTGCTATAATGCCAAATCTTAGCAAAGAATGGTTATTGTAAATTTGATCATGATTTAAAAAGTCTCAATTGTCTCGAAAATATTTTCCATGTATCATTGAATTGGGGTTGATTAAATTGTAATTCTACAAAGAAACACATTTAAATTCAGTTCATGTATCATTGAATTGGGGTTGATTTAATTGTAATTCAACAAAGAGAATGCCAGGTGTGTCCAAACTTTTGACTGGTACTGTATATAAATAGAAGTTTAAGTTTTTCTGCATTCACTTTATCACTATGGAACCTGTCTAAGAAATATAAATAAAATAATAATTGAAAACAATATTTGTAGAGAATAGGCTGAAACATGGTATAAATTACAGTAATTTACAGTAAGCCTACTTGAGAATAATGTGCATTTATTCTCTCGCCTTAAATTAGAAAGTTAAGATATGCTGTTGTCAAAAGCCATGTTTTCACATTTACATGTTAGGCATTAAAATAAGTCCCTCTTATCCATAGCACATTGACAGATTTTTCCACTTCGTCTGCTTGGGAATCGAACCAGCAACCTTTCAGTTATTGATCCAACACTGACCCAACACCCGTGTTTATACGGTGCATGTGGCTCAAAACCAGAGACGTCATTCCCTTAGGGGGCACAGGGACACGTGCCCCTCAGATTTGTCCTTTTTTAAATAATAATAATAGTAATAATATATTATTTTCCGTAATACCAATAGCCACCTTGCAATTTAATGAAGTTGGCTTAAGATAGCTCAGATATGTTCCCAATCTCCCAACCTCGAATCTAGTTAACAAGAAGCCATTTCAGGCTATCAATCAAGTTAGAGTAATTTAGCTGGCAAGCCTGCTGGTAAGTTTGGTAGACTTTAGAAAAGCAAGCAATAACTAAATGTACTGAATTAGATTCATTCCTTTCAATCTTTTACCCAGATTTTGGCAGAGAAGCAGAGAAGCATATTTAGTTTCTTTAAAAATAACCATCAGTCAGGAGGATACAAACAGCTCAAGAGGTATGCTTAGATATGCAGAGAAATAAACATATTTTTTTACATAGAATTAAGCATAATGATTATGGCTCTAGATTGCAGGAAAAAGCTGTTTCAGGTATGACCTAGCCCCCCCGGATCACCCCCCAGCCATCCTCATGTAGCCTACCTTGTTCCCCCTCAGATTTTGGGAGTGCATGACTCCCTACTCATAACAAAATATACACTTAACTCCAGGGCAAATATATTTCAATTAATTAGCCTCAAGGTCTAGGATTTGATGCATTTGCAATTGTGAGTCACTAATTTCAATAAATTTCATTTCAAAACATGTTCCTCTCTGAATTGATAGGCTTAGCCTATATGCTTGTGAGTGCAATATGCTTGTGAGCTTTTATGAATTAAAAATAATTATATTTGGAGAAAATAATTACATGGGCATGATTATTTTGTGTCTCATGGATTGATGCTTTTCTCTTTTGTGTGTAATTATTGTTGTGAAAACTGACGGCCTACTGTTTCCCATTTAAGATTTAGAATGTATATTATAATATCAGGCCTATATCCTACCTATACTGCGTTCATGTGTTTTACATGGTACAACCCTAACAGGCAAAGAAAGCACAATTATTACAGCGAGAATCACTAGTGTAATGAATGCCAGTTACAAACATGGACATATTCATACATCTAGGCCTATTGAACGCATCAAAATAAAATAAATAAAAATTTAGAGGGGAAATCTCAAAAGACCCAGGTATAGGCTACTCAAGAATTAGTCTGAAAGATGCTATGGATACAGCATGTCAGTGTTCAGGTTGGGATATTGTCCAAGCCTTCCCTCCTCAATGACCTTTTCAGTCTTTAATGTGTTTCATTCTTTCCTTTGTGCCATTTTAGTATAGCCCTATCGGAATGCACCACGGTAAATTCTCAGTCTCCCGCTTCAGTGTGCTTAAGCACCGCCAACCTCATTTAGCCAAACCTGTTTTTGATTGAGCCGAAAAGGTCTGCTTTGGAGTTTGCTTTAAAGCATTTCTGTCTCCACTTTGGTGGCCAAAAGCTAACAATAAACCCATGCTCCGACTTCCCTTGAAATAACATAGATTTTTATCAAGCTTCAAAACGCCCTTTTTTCCTTCAAGGAGTTTAGTTCTTTTCATGTCGGTAATGACTTTGTATACAGTGTAATAACCTACAAGGTGTGGATCAATCCTGCTACTTACTGTGGATTGGGGAGACAGCCTACAGTGTCTTGAAATTGTCTGAACATTTATTACAAATTCTCAGAAGTTTCTTAGATCATTTAATCATAATGGCTTATTATGCATTATTCGATTATCATAAAATCATAGCACACCATGCGACCAATTCAGTTAAGGTCAGAGATGGAGTGGAATTTATTTTTCCCAGGACAACAAAGAACGTCCATGATCAGAGATCAGAGCTGTCCAGATCTGAAGAAAAAGTCCCTGGTAGCAGACTTTACCTTTACATGTTTGGATCCCTCTCATAATGGCATAAATGGGCCTTCTGAAGTGTAATTCATCACACCACAAGTGCTCTTCATATTGGGTATCATTCATAACATCACCTCTGTGCACATGAGGCACCATGATTGAGCCACGACTTGGGTGCAGTGTGAGGGAACAGACAGATAACTTCTCTTTCATGTCATTATCAGCAATTCTCCCATGGTCGACCTCAGCTGTTTCGTCTCGGATTACGCCTATGATCTGCAAATATCATTTTCTCTATGAAATCAGCTGGGTAAATACACACTCTCTTTTGACTTTCCTCAGCCTCCCTCCCACCGAACCATGAGTGGCTTTTCTAAATATGCACACTTCAAACTGCTTCACGGTGTCCTCACTTTGGGCACTTCGGAATTCACTTCCACACAAAATCTTTTTTCTTGTGCCTTTCTTGTGGCTGGGGTACTACTTTCTCAGAGCTGCCAGCTGTTGCGTGATAATGGTAAGACCATAAATCCCTGTGTAGATTTGACCTTTGTCCTCTCTATTTTTAAACTCGATTGTATGTTATTCGGTTTAATCTGGTGGGTCCTGGGGGATTAGGTGTATGTTTGGGCTAAAGTGACTGAGGGAGCTCTGAATATTGTGTTTGGCAATGAGGGACCAGCCACAGTTGCCGCCAAGTCCACTTTTATTTTTTATTTTTATTTAACCTTTATTTAACCAGGTAGGCTAGTTGAGAACAAGGTCTCATTTACAACTGCGACCTGGCCAAGATAAAGCATAGCAATTCGACACATACAACAACACAGAGTTACACATGGAATAAACAAAACATACAGTCAATAATACAGTAGAACAAAAGAAAACCAAAAGTCTATATACAGTGAGTGCAAATGAGGTAAGATAAGGGAGTTAAGGCAATAAATAGGCCATGGTGGCGAAGTAATTACAATATAGCAATTAAACACTGGAATGGTAGATGTGCAGAAGACGAATGTGCAAGTAGAGATACTGGGGTGCAGAGGAGCAAAATAAATAAATAAATACAGTATGGGGATAAGGTAGGTAGATAGATGGGCTGTTTACAGATGGGCTACGTACAGGTGCAGTGATCTGTGAGCTGCTCTGACAGCTGGTGCTTAAAGCTAGTGAGAGAGATATGAATCTCCAGCTTCACAGATTTTTGCAGTTCGTTCCAGTCATTGGCAGCAGAGAACTGGAAGGAAAGATGACCAAAGGAGGAATTGGCTTTGGGGGTGACCAGTGAGATACACCTGCTGGAGCGCGTGTTACGAGTGGGTGCTGCTATGGTGACCAGTGATCTAAGATAAGGCAGGGCTTTACCTAGCAGACTTGTAGATAGCCTGTAGCCAGTGGGTTTGGCGACGAGTATGAAGCGAGGGCCAACCAACGAGAGCGTACAGGTCGCAATAGTGGGTAGTTTATGGGGCTTTGGTGACAAAACGGATAGCACTGTGATAGACTGCATCCAATTTGTTGAGTAGAGTGTTGGAGGCTATTTTATAGATGACATCACCGAAGTCGAGGATTGGTAGGATGGTCAGTTTTACGAGGGTATGTTTGGCAGCATGAGTGAAGGATGCTTTGTTGCGATATAGGAAGCCAATTCTACATTTAATTTTGGATTGGAGATGCTTAATGTGAGTCTGGAAGGAGAGTTTACAGTCTAACCAGACACCTAGGTATTTGTAGTTGTCCACGTATTCTAAGTCAGAGCCGTCCAGAGTAGTGATGCTGGACGGGCGAGCAGGTGCGGGCAGTGATCGATTGAATAGCATACATTTAGTTTTACTTGCGTTTAAGAGCAGTTGGAGGCCACGTAAGGAGAGTTGTATGGCATTGAAGCTCGTCTGGAGGTTAGTTAACACAGTGTCCAAAGGAGGGCCAGATGTATACAGAATGGTGTCGTCTGCGTAGAGGTGGATCAGAGAATCACCAGCAGCAAGAGCAACATCATTGATGTATACAGAGAAGAGAGTAGCCCCGAGAATTGAACCCTGTGGCACCCCCATAGAAACTGCCAGAGGTCCGGACAACAGGCCCTCCGATTTGACACACTGAACTCTATCTGAGAAGTAGTTGGTGAGCCAGGCGAGGCAGTCATTTGAGAAACCAAGGCTGTCGAGTCTACCAATAAGAATGTGGTGATTGACAGAGTCGAAAGCCTTGGCCAGGTCGATGAATACGGCTGCACAGTAATGTCTCTTATTGATGGCGGTTATGATGTCGTTTAGGACCTTGAGCGTGGCTGAGGTGCACCCATGACCAGCTCTGAAACCAGATTGCATAGCGGAGAAGGTACGGTGGGATTCGAAATGGTCGGTAATCTGTTTATTAACTTGGCTTTTGAAGACCTTAGAAAGACAGGGTAGGATAGATATAGGTCTCTAGCAGTTTGGGTCTATTGTGTCTCCCCCTTTGAAGAGGGGGATGACGGCAGCAGCTTTCCAATTTTTGGGAATCTCAGACGATTCGAAAGAGAGGTTGAACAGGCAAGTAATAGGGATTGCAACAATTTCGGCAGATCATTTTAGAAAGAGAGGGTCCAGATTGTCAAGCCCGGATGATTTGTAGGGGTCCAGATTTTGCAACTCTTTCAGAACATCAGCTATCTGGATTTGGGTGAAGGAGAAATGGTGGGAGCTTTGGCGGGTTGCTGTGGAGGGTGCCGGGCAGTTGACCGGGGTAGGGGTGGCCAGGTGGAAAGCATGGCCAGCGGTAGAGAAATGCTTACTGAAATTCTCAATTATAGTGGATTTATCGGTGGTAACAGTGTTTCCTAGCCTCAGAGCAGTGGGCAGCTGGGAGGAGGTGCTCTCATTCTCCATGGACTTTACAGTGTCCCAGAACTTTTTGAGTTAGTACTACAGAATGCAAATTTCTGTTTGAAAAAGCTAGCCTTAGCTTTCCTAACTGCCTGTGTATATTTGTTCCTAACTTCCCTGAAAAGTTGCATATCACGGGGGCTATTCGATGCTAATGCAGAATGCTTGATCTCACAGATAGCTGCTACCAAAATCATTACATTGTATTCTGTATTAAAAGTTGGTTATTTAGTTTGGTGAATTTATTGTGTACTGTGAAACAAGTTGTGTACTGTGAAACATAAACAACAATATTAAAACAAGATCTCTTGTTGACAGCTATGTAGAAAAGTACAAATAAACCAAACGTTTTTATTCAAATTTTAAAACATCAGCTATGCCTTTGATGAATATCTAAAATAAATATTTCATGAATGATACATTTCTA
Source organism: Salmo trutta (assembly GCF_901001165.1). NCBI lineage: Eukaryota > Metazoa > Chordata > Actinopteri > Salmoniformes > Salmonidae > Salmo > Salmo trutta. The sequence goes on from NC_042963.1 coordinate 30,805,096, forward strand.
TCAAGGAAAACCTATCATGCATTCGGTTTGAAATACTTGATCTAGTCAGTGTAGTAGAACTGCAAACTGTCTCTTGGATTATTTATATGACTAAGTAGATTAAGACAATAGAAGATCTTGAAGTGACCGAAGTCCTTAGATTAGTTTTGATGATGGTGCATTCACTTATAATCCTATGTGTATGCTGTAATTTTTAGCAAACATTGCAGTAGAAAATCAAGCCAGCTACTGCCACCTGTAGGTCTCAGCCTTAAATTGAGAGACCAGACAGAGGGGAGTCTGGAATGGTAGGTCGCAGTGGAAGTTAGTTACCAATACGTACTAATTTAAAATCAATTTTGATATTAAAAGCAAGGTTTTTTTTATGTGAAAGATGATGAAAACGTTTACACACACACACACACACACACACACACACACACACACACACACACACACACACACACACACACACACACACACACACACACACACACACACACACACACACACACACACACACACACACACACACACACAGTCTCAAGAGCTGAGGCCAGGTATGTGATTTACACCCGGGAGGTCAAAGAGAATGCCTTTGGAAGAGAGACACTGCAAACCGGTATGATTTATGAAGAGGCCCGATGTTTGCTGACCTAAATCCCTTCATAACAATCAGGAGAATAAGTAGATGCGCTGGCCCTCACCTTTTCTTACATAATGATCCAGTTGAAGTCGGAAGATTACATACACCTTAGCCAAATACATATAAACTCAGTTTCTCACAATTCCTGACATTTTATCCCAGTAAAAAGTGTCTGTCTTAGGTCAGTTAGAATAAACACTTTATTTTAAGAATGTGAAATGTCAGAATAATAGTAGAGAGAATGATTTATTTCAGCATTAATTTTTTTCATCACATTCCCAGTGGGTCAGACGTGTACATACACTCAATTAGTATTTGGTAGCATTGCCTTTAAATTGTTTAAATTGTTTCAAACGTTTCGGGTAGCCTTCCACAAGCTTCCCACAAAAAGTTGGGTGAACTCCTCCGGAATTCCTCCTTTGGCCCATTCCTCCTGACAGAGCTGGTGTAACTGAGTCAGGTTTGTAGGCCTCCTTGCTCACACACGCTTTTTCAGATCTGCCCACACATTTTCTATAGGATTGAGGTCAGGGCTTTGTGATTGCCACTCCAATACTTTGACTTTGTTGTTCTAAAGTAATTTTGCCACAACTTTGGAAGTATGCTTGGGGTCATTGTCCATTTGGAAGACCCATTTGCGACCAAGCTTTAACTTCCTGACTGATGTCTTGAGATGTTGCTTCAATATATCCACATAATTTTCCATCGTCAAGATGCCATATATTTTGTGAAGTACACCAGTCCCTCCTTCAGCAAAGCACCCCACAAGATGATGCTGCCACCCCTGTGCTTCACGGTTGGGATGGTGTTCTTCGGCTTGCAAGCCTCCCCCTTTTTCCTACAAACATAATGATGGTCAAATAGTTTTATTTTTGTTTCATCAGACCAGAGAACATTTCTCCAAAAAAGTATGATCTTTGTTGTGCAGTTGCAAACCGTAGTCTGGCTTTTTTATGATGGTTTTGGAGCAGTGGCTTCTTCCTTGCTGAGCGGCCTTTCAGGTTATGTCGATATAGATACTTTTGTACCTGTTTCCTTCAGCATCTTCACATGGTACTTTGCTGTTGTTCTGGGATTGATTTGCACTATTCGCACCAAAGTACGTTCGTCTCTAGGAGACAGAACGCATCTCCTTCTTGCACAGTATGATGGCTGTGTGGTCCCATGGTGTTTATACTTGCGTACTATTGTTTTGTTCAGATGTATGTGGTACCTTCAGGCATTTGGAATTGCTCCTAAGGATGAACCAGACTTGTGGAGGTATACCATTTTTTTCTGAGGTCTTGGCTGATTTCTTTTGATTTTCCCATGATGTCAAGCAAAAAGGCACTGAGTTTGACGGTAGGCCTTGAAATGCATCCACAGGTACACCTCCAATTGACTCAAATTATTTCAATTAGCCTATCAGAAGCTTCTAAAGCCATGACATCGTTTTCTGGAAGTTTCCAAACTGTTTAAAAGCACAGTCAACTTAGTGTATGTAAACTTCTGACCCACTGGAATTGTGATACAGTGAATTATAAGTGAAATAATCTGTCTGTAAACAATTGTTGGAAAAATTACTTGTGTCATGCACAAAGTAGATGTCCTAACCATCTTACTAAATCTATAGTTTGTTAACAAGACATTTGTGGAGTGGTTGACAAACAAGTGTTAATGACCCCAACCTAAGTGTATGTAAACTTCCGACTTCAACTGTATATACATCAGCTCCACACCACACCCAGCCTTGGTGGGGGACCAGAAAATATTAGATTGCTACAGTCGCAAATAATTTTGTCAGGTCAGAATTCATTTAAAGTGCATTTCCCATGAGTCACAACACCAGATAGTTGAGGTAATATGTACATGTAGGTAGAGTTATTAAAGTGACATTGCATAGATGATAACAACAGAGAGTAGCAGCGGTGTAAAAGAGGGAGGGCAATGCAAATAGTCTGGATAGCGATTTGATTACATGTACAGGAGGCTTATGGCTTGGGGGTAAAAGCTGTTGAGAAGCCTCTTGCACCTAGACTTTGCACTCCGGTACCACTTCCCGTGTGGTAGCAGAGAGAACAGTCTATGACTAGGGTGGCTGGAGTCTTTGACATTTTTTAGGGCCTTCCTCTGACACTGCCTGGTATAGAGGTCCCGGATGGCAGGAAGCTTGGCCCCAGTGATGCACTGGGCTGTTTGCACTACTCTCTGTAGTGCCTTGCGGTCGAAGGCAGAGCAGTTGCCATTCCAGGCAGTGATGCAACCAGTCAGGATGCTCTTGATGGTGCAACTGTAGAACCTTTTGAGGATCTGAGGACCCATGCCAAATCTTTTCAGTCTCCTGAGGGGGAATAGGTTTTGTCTTGCCCTCTTCACGACAGTTTTGGTGTGCTTGGATCATGTCAGTTTGTTGGTGATGTGGACACCAAGGAACTTGAATCTCTCAATCTTCTCCACCTGTCGTTGAGAATGGGGGCGTGCTCGGTCCTCTTTTTCCTGTAGTCCACAATCATCTCCTTTGTCTTGATCACGTTGAGGGAGAGGTTGTTGTCCTGGCACCACCCGTCCAAGTCTCTGACCTCCTCCCTATAGGTTGTCTCGTCATTGTCGGTGATCAGGCCTACCATTGTTTTGTCAACGGCAAACTTAATGATGGTGTTGGAGTCGTGCCTGGCCGTGCAGTCATGAGTGAACAGGGAGTACAGGAGGGGACTGAGCACGCACTCCTGAGGGGCCCCTGTGTTGAGGATCAGCGCAGCAGATGTGTCTACCCTTACCACCTGGGGGCGGCCCGTCAGGAAGTCCAGGATCCAGTTGCAGAGGGAGGTGTTTAGTCCCAGGGTCCTTAGCTTATTGATGAGCTTTGAGGGCACTATGGTGTTGAAAGCTGAGCTGTAGTCAATGAATAGTATTCTCACATAGGTGTTCCTTCTGTCCAGGTGGGAAAGGGCAGTGTGCAGTGCAATAGAGATAGCATCATCTGTGGATCTGTTGGGGGCGGTATGCAAATTGGAGTGGGTCTAGAGTTTCTGGGATAATGGTGTTGATGTGAGCCATGACCAGCCTTTCGAAGCACTTCATGGCTGCAGACTTGAGTGCTACGGGTCAGTAGTCATTTAGGCAGGTTACCATAGTGTTCTTTGGCACAGGCACTATGGTATTCTGCTTAAAACATGTTGGTATTACAGACTCGGACAGGGAGAGGTTGAAAATATCAGTGAAGACACTTGACAGTTGGTCAGCTCATGCTCGCAGTACATGTCCTGGTGATCCGTCTGGCCCTGCGGACTTGTTAATGTTGACCTGTTTAAAGGTCTTACTCACATCGGCTGCCGAGATCGTAATCACACAGTCTTCCAGAACAGCTGGTGCTCTCATGCATGTTTCAGTGTTATTTGCCTCGAAGCGAGCATAGAAGTAGTTTGGCTCGTCTGGTAGGCTCGTGTCACTGGACAGCTCTCGGCTGTGCTTCCCTTTGTATTCTGTAATGGTTTGCAAGCCCTGCCACATCCGACGAGCGTCAGAGTATGATTCGATCTTAGTCCTGCAGCTCTAGCCTTTAGCTCAGTGCGGATGTTGCCTGTAATCCATGGCTTCTGGTTGGGGCATGTATGTACAGTCCCTGTGGGGACAACGTCATCGATACACTTATTGATGAAGCCAATGATTGATGTGGTGTACTCCAAAATGCCATATTCCAGTCTGTGCTAGCAAAACAGTCCTGTAGCTTAGCATCTGCTTCATCTGACCACTTTTTTATTGATCTAGTCACTGGTGCTTCCTGCTTTCATTTGTGCTTGTAAGCAGGAATCAGGAGAATATAATTATGGTCAGATTTTCCAAATGAATGGCGAGGGAGAGTTTGTATGCATCTCTGTGTGTGGAATAAAGTTATCTAGAGTTTTTTCCCTCTAGTTGCACATTTAACATGCTGATAGAAATTTGGGCAAACGGATTTCAGTTTCCCTGCATTAAAGTCCCCGGACACTAGGAGTGCCGCCTCTGGGTGAGCGTTTTCCTGTTTGCTTATGGCGGAATACAGCTCATTCAATGCTGTCTTAGTGCCAGCCTCTGACTGTGGTGGTATGTAAACAGCTACGAAAGATACAGATGAAAACTCTCTAGGTATGTTGTGTGGTCTACAGTTTATCATGAGATACACTACCTCAGGTGAGCAATAGCTTGAGACTTCCTTAGATGCACCAGCTGTGCACCAGCTGTTATTTACAAAAATACATAGCCCGCCACCCCTTGTCTTACCAGACGCCACTGTTCTATCCTGCCGGCACAGCGTATAACCAGCCAGCTGTATGTTGATAGTGTCGTCGTTCAGCCACGACTCCGTGAAGCACAAGATATTACTGTTTTGAATGTCCCGTTGGTAGTTTAATCTTCCGCATAGGTAATCTATTTTATTGTCCAAAGATTGCACATTTGCTAGCAGAATGGAAGGAAGTGGGGGTTTATTCGTAACATAATACAACACTATTTAGTCATCATTATGAATCAGTCTTGATTAACAATCATACAAAAGTACATCACTGAAATATGATACAATTTGTTTATTTTTGATTATGTAGGATCTGTCAAGACCTGAAATTCAATTGATCCGTCATTCACTAATTGCTATGTACAATGCCTTCGGAAAGTATTCAGATCACTTTTTACATATTTTTTGTTACATTACTGCCTTTTCTAAAATGTATGAAATATTTTTTTTACTCAGCAATCTACACACAATACCCCAAATGTCTTAAAAGTAAAAAACAGAAATACCTTATTTTCATAAGTATTCAGACCCTTTGCTATGAGACTCGAAATTGAGCTCAGGTGCATCCTGTTTCCATTACGCATCCTTGAGATGTTTCTACAACTTGATTGGAGTCCACCTGTGGTAAATTAAATTGATTGGACATGATTTGGAAAGGCACACACCTGTCTATATAAGGTCCCACAGTTGACAGTGCATGTCTGGACAAAAACCAAACCATGAGGTTGAAGGAATTGTCTGTAGAAATCTGAGACAGGATTGTGTCAAAGCACAGATCTTAGGAAGGGTACCAAAAAATGTCTGCAGTATTGAAAGTCCCCAAGAACACAGTCGTATCCATCATTTTTAAATGGAAGAAGTTTGGAACCACCAAGACTCTTACTAGAGCTGGCCGCCCAGTCAAACTAAGCAATAGGGGGAGAAGGGCCTTGGTCAGGGAGATTACCAAGAACCCAATGGTCACTCTGACAAAGCTCCAGAGTTCATCTGTGGAGATAGGAGAACCTTCCAGAAGGACAACCATCTCTGCAGCACTCCACCAGTCAGGCCTTTATGGTAGAGTGGCCAGACGGAAGCCATTCCTCAGTAAAATGCAAATGATAGCGCACTTGGAGTTTGCCAAAAGGCGCCTAGAGACTCTCAGACCATGAGAAACAAGATTCTGACAAGATTGAATTATTTGGTCTGAATGCCAAGCCTCTCGTCTGGAGGAAACCTGGCACCATCCCTACGGTGAAGCATGGTGGTGGTAGCATCATGCTGTGGTTATGTTTTTCAGGGACTGAGAGACACGTCAGAAAAACATTTGCTGTGAAAACAGCTGTGCAGCAACACTCCCCATCCAACCTGACAGACCTTGAGAGGATCTGCAAAGAAGAATGGGAGAAACTCCCAAAATACAGGTGTGCAGGTGTGTCATACCCAAGAAGACTCGAGGCTGTAATCTCTGCCAAAGGTGCTTCAACAAAGTACTGAGTAAAGGGTCTGATTACTTATGTAATAGTAACATTTAAGTGTTTTATTTTAAGAAATGTGCAATAATTTCTAAAAACCTGTTTTTGTTTCTTCATTATGGGGTATTGTGTGTAGATTGTTGAGGAAAAAAATATATTTAATCAGTTTTAGAATAAGGCTGTAACGTAACAAAATTTGGAATAAATGAAGGGGTCTCAATACTTTCAGAATGCACAGTATAAAAATATCCACTCCTTTCTCACTTGATCCACACAGTGGCAAAGGAAGGGATGGGAAATAAACACACAGTACTTAGCCTTAGTTTGTCTTTATGTGACAGCCAGGCAGCATATAGATAGATGTTCCATTCCTATTCCCATTCCCCTCCAGTGTCCCATATCCTCTCTCTCTGGCACCCTATTCCCTATTTAGTGCACTATTTTTGACAAGAGACCTGGCTGCGTTCCCTTTTTAGTGCATTACTTTTGACCAGAGCCCTAGGGAATAGAGTTCCATTTGGGACGCAACCCCAACTCTCCTCACAGACCCACACGACGCTCCGTAACTAGCCTCTCCGAATGTTTACATGTCTTTTACTGCCCAGGGATGACAGACAGCCAGCAGAAACAGGACAAGTGGTGCTAGCCTGCCTGCCCAGTCTGTGTGTGCCTGGACAGCCTCAGCCAACACATCAAAGTGCAGCATCCCCTTTTTACAAGCCATATTAGGCCCACATCAAAGCCTGCCTGCACTTCAAACCATCATTTAGACAGGCACATCTCTCTTACAGAGCGGCTCAGATGAGATACTGAAACACTGAAATACTGAAACATGGGATCAGCCAGCAAAGACACCAGCGGCACCGTAGACACCAGAGACTCTCTGGAAAAACATATGACAAATCTGGTCAAAACGAGTTTGGGAGATTGTTGAGTGCCTTTTTGCTTGGTTTTTGTTCACTTGAACGTTTTCCAATACAGTAAGAGAAGAGGAGTGTTGACTGATGGATATTAGTGACTGCCTTTTCTCCGTTATTCATGTATTGCATGCTGTTGGCCTCAGTGTGTTTATACAGAGGGAAAAAGCTCCTTTTTAAATTAATCTTTTTTCTTCCTCTTCTGTGCCTTCAGATAATCTGTTGATGAAATGTACTTCAAAGCACCACACAGAGCCCTGCTTAGCTGGGGTTGTTGCTGCAGCCTGTTTCATGGTTGAATACTCAAACACACATCTTCTTCGCAAAACACTGCATGATGTGTCAATAAAGAGAACGATGTTCTCAAAGTATACAGCCCTCCATATATCAAGACTTTTGAACAGTATCCATGGCAGCCACCAAATAAATATAGAAGTCATTACGTACAGTCCTACAGTGCTGACAAAGCACAACAGCAATACATATTTTTGACAAGAATGGTGTTGCATAATAATCAGTTTCTCCAATCCGTTATGTATTGTTTCCTGATATTACCTTTCCAGATAGATCTTTACATGCTGACACAGACTGTGACGTGTTTCTGAAATGTCCAACCCAGCTTGATTTTTTTTGTTTATTGATCACAAATGTTTGTATAAAGATGGTTATGGGGAACATTTTAAAGAATTAGATTAGATGTTTTTTTGATCCAACTTGTTTTTCTATTGAACAACATTTTCTAGGGAAGTTGACCTTGGACAGTTGGTCCTCCCGTCCTGACACAACAGTCCCATAATACATCATTCCTGCTGCTGTCACACAGACAGACATTTGGCACGTCGCTGACCAGCTGCACAGGCTCGTTCACACAGGTCACATAGGGGTTGCTTCCAAAATGGCCCCTTATTCTGTTTATAGTGCACTCTGAAGGGAATAGGGAGCTATTTGGGGTGCAATCAATGAAAACCAGGCTAAACAAACCCTATGGGCGAGAGACACCCCTAGTATTGTGAGTCTGCTCTATAGGCAAAATTCTATCAGTTCAAGACGTAAAAGGTGTTCCCATGCGAAGAAACTACCATACGTCAGCAATGCAGGTGTGCATACATTGTATGGACCTTACTTGTCTTATGTTGCAATTGTGTGACAAAGGGGTATCATCGTTATGAAACTTTCTATTAGTTATGAAACTTTCTATTAGCATTTTAGAAACAATCATACAATATCTGCCCATCACATCCATCAATGTGACATGTAGTCTAAATGCGATTTTTCTCTTGCATGATGACTACAGTATGAAAATGATAACTACACTGTAAACCCATGGCATTTTAAACTCAAATACTTATATTAAGTTGAACTCAAAGTCAATGAGAAGTCATTATTACTTAAAATCGTTATCTGGTACTGACTCAAATAAATGAGAAGTCACCACAACTAAAAAAAATGTAAGTTACGATAGCAGTTTTCTTTCCCAGCATGCTCTACTGAAGGTTGATATTTTCAAATTGTTTTTAATATCTGTGTTTTTTTCGTGTACATTAGGTGATTGATTCATCTTATACTTCAAAAACATACATTTTTCTAAACTAATCCAATAATTTAGTTAGATTTTTTTGCACTTGTTACTGAAATGGTTGTTCCAGTTGAAATGGCTTAGGTAGTCTCCTCACACTGTTTCTAACCCTGGCAGTCATTATGAATAGAGGTTGCGGGTGAATAAAAATGTCAACTATTGGCTATCCTAACTCCAATAGAAATTACTCATCACTTTGCAAGCCAGGATAATGTGACTTGCAGGTAGGGTTGTGAAATTGTTAGGTTTGATTACTTGTTAGATATTACTGCATGGTCAGAACTAGAAGCACAAGCATTTCGCTACACTTGCATTAACATTTGCTAACCATGTGTATGTGACAAATAAAATGTGATTTCATTTGAAAATGATTGTACATTTCCCAGGTCTTCCAGAAATCCCAGTTGGAAGATTCCTTGAAATCTTTCAACCAGGATTTGTTTTTAATCTGTGAATTTGGGGAAAGTTAATGGTATTTTGCAAACCTACTTGCAGGCCTGATGTGGTCTGTAAACCATGAGTTTCAGGGAACTATATTAGGGTAAAACTAGGCCTCAAAATAAGACCTTATAAGATATGTAATGTATTGTTACAAAGAGTTGAATTAATAATGATAACTTTTGCCTAGGAACTCACTTAGTGAAGGCCACAGGAGTGAAAATGCACAAATTCAACAATGATTTCTCTGTCACTAACAAGTACAGTCATGGGTGGTAACTCTACAATTCACTCAAAAAGGCAAGGCACACTGGGAAATGATATTGGAGGTGTGGTTTAGTTATGGCCTTACTCAAAACGTTCAAGCTGACAACTCAAATCTGGGTCACAGTGACTTTATCTGTTGAAGTAATGACTACAAGATCACTTCAAGTAACTGTACTCAGATATATTAAGTGCAGCGGCTTTCATCAAAAGTTTTGAGTTATGGGTGGATTACAGTGTACTCTGCTGGGGTTCTGACAGTTCTGTGGAGTCTTGAACTGACCAATTTAACATTCTGTGTGGCATTCTCACAGTCAGTAATGGGTAGAATGCTAACAGTAGTGTGTGGTATCCTTTCTGTTTGAGTGTAATTGGGTGTGGAAGGACAGCTCATCTTCTTGACATTAACAGAGTCTCTCTGCAACCTCTACCCTACACTCCCTACGCTAACCTTATTTCTGTCACATTTACACATACTGTAGCTATGTGTGTTTTTCTGCTAAGATGACTAAGTGTTCAAAGGAAGGAACTCCCATTCATCAAACAAGTATGTTGTTGTCTTTGCTCACAGGATTGAAATGCTGCGGTTGTTTTAGCACTGTTTGTGCTTGCCTCCCAGCGCTCATACCATCCCTGTCCTGTACTATCTCTTACAGTAAGACCTATAGGGCACTGAAGGGACAGTGGAATCCCTGACGGATTAAAACAAAGTCCTTTAATGGAGTAGAGGAGCAATAGAGAGAGTACACTGTAAACCCCAGTGGTAGAAAAAGTACTCAATTGTCATAATTGATGACTCAAGTAAAAGTGAAACTCACCCAGTAAAATACTACTTGAGTAAAAGTCTAAAGGTATTTGGTTTTAAATATACTTAAGTATAAAAGGAAATGGAATTTCTAAAATATACTTAAGTATCAAAAGGAAAAGTATAAACCATTTAAAATTCCATATATTAAACAAACCAGACGGCATCATTTTCTTTTCTTTATTTATTGGCGGATAGCCAGCGGCACACTCCAACACTCAGACATCATTTACAAATGAAGCATTTGTGTTTAGTGAATCGGCCAAATCAGAGGCAGTAGGGATGACCAGGGATGTTCTTGTCACACCCTGACCTGAGAGAGACGGTTTATTTCTCTATGTTGTTAGGTCAGGGTGTGGGGTGGGGTGGTTTATATTGTTTTGTTTTAACCAGGTATGGTTTCCAATCAGAGGCAGCTGCCTATCATTGTCTCTGATTGGGAACCATACTTAGGCAGACCTTTTTCCCTCCTTGTGTTGTGGGATCTTATTTTTGTACTGCTGTGTAAAGCCTGCAAGACGTGACGGTTGTATTCCATTGTTTATTATTTTGTTTAAGTGTTCGGAGTTCTAATAAATATCAAGATGAACACATACCACACTGCACCTTGGTCTACTCCTTTTGACGATCGTTACAGAAGATCCCCCCACCAAAGGACCAAGCAGTGTGGGCAGGATGACTGGACCTGGGAGGAAATCCTGGATGGGGCAGGACCCTGGACAAGGCCTGGGGAGTATCGCCGTCCGGAAGAGGAGATAGAGGCAACGAAAGCGGAACGGCGATACTGGGAGGAACAGGCAAGGAAACAATGGAAGCCCGAGAGACAGTGCCACATTTTTTTGGGGGGGGGCACACGGGGAGATTGGCGAAGTCCGGGTTGAGACCTGAGCCAACTCCCCGTGCTTACCGTGGGGAGCGAGTGACCGAGCAAGCACCGTGTTATGCGGTGATGCGCACTGTGTCGCCAGTGCGCACTCACAGCCCGGTGCGCTCGGTGCCAGCTCCTCACCGTTGCCGTGCTAGAGTTGGCCGTCAGCCAGGAAGAAGTGCGCCGGCTCAGCGTTCCTGGTCTCCAGTGTGTCTCTTCGGCCCAGGTTATCCTGCGCTAGCTCTACGCACGGTACCCCCCGTTCACCAGCACAGCCCAGTTCATCCTGTGCCAGCGCTCCGCTCTTGTTGGGCTAAAATAACCATCCAGCCAGGACGGGGTGTGCCAGTCCTAAACTCCAGACCTCCAGTGCGCCTCCACAGCCCAGTATACCCTGCGCCTGCTCTGCGCACCCAGTCTCCTGTGCGTCTCCCCGGTGAGACCGGTTCCAGCTCCACGTAGGAAGCCTCCAGTGATGATCTGTGGTCCGAAGCCTCCAGTGATGATCCATGGCCCGGAGCCTGTAGTGATAATCCATGTCACGAAGCCTCCAGTGATGATCCATGGCCCGGAGCCTGTAGGGATGATCCATGGCACGAAGCCTCCAGTTATAATCCATGGCCCGGAGCCTGTAGGGATAATCCATGGCAAGAAGCCTGTAGGGATGATCCATGGCCCGGAGCCTGTAGAGATGATCCATGGCACGAAGCCTCCAGTGATAATCCATGGCCCGGAGCCTCCAGTGATGATCCATGGCACAAAGCCTCCAGTGATGAACCATGGTGCGGAACCTGTAGGGATGATCCATTGGACCGGAGCCTGCAGTGAAGGTCCCCAGTCCGGAGCCTCCAGCGACTCTCCCCAACCCGGAGTCTTCAGTGACGGTCCGCAGCCCAGAGTCTTCAGCGACGGTCCGCAGCCCGGAGTCTTCAGCGACGGTCCGCAGCCCGGAGTCTTCAGCGACGGTCGGCAGTTCAGAGCCTCCGGCGATGATCCACGGTCTGGTTCCTCCGGCGACACAGAAGCGGGGGGATCAGCGGGCCGTGTGGGGGCTACGCTCCGAACCAGAGCCGCCGCCAAGTATAGATGCCCACCCGGACCCTCCCCTATAGGTTCAGGTTTGCGGCCGGGAGTCTGCACCTTTGGGGGGGTACTGTCACGCTCTGACCTGAGAGAGACAGTTTATTTCTCTATGTTGTTAGGGAAGGGTGTGGGATGGGCATTCTATGGTTTATATTTCTATGTTTTGGCCAGGTATGGTTTCCAATCAGAGGCAGCTGCCTATCGTTGTCTCTGATTGGGAACCATACTTAGGCAGACCTTTTTCCCTCGTGTTGTGGGATCTTATTTTTGTACTGCTGTGTAAAGCCTGCAAGACGTGACGGTCGTGTTCCATTGTTCATTCCTTTGTTTAAGCGTTCAGAGTTCTAATAAATATCAAAATGAACACATACCACGCTGCACCTTGGTCTACTCCTTTGGACGATCGTTACAGTTCTCCTGATAAGTGTGTGAATTGGACCATTTTCCTGTCGAAATGTAAGTAATTTTGGTTGTCAGGGAAAATGTATGAAGTAAAAAGTACATAATTTTTTTAGGAATGTAGTGAAGTAAAAGTAAAAGTTGGAAAAAATATAAATAGTAAAGTACAGATACCCCAAAAAACGAATTAAGTAGTACTTCAAAGTATTTTTACTTAAGTACTTTACACCACTGATGCTGTCATTACTCAACACTTTTGAGGAAACCTGTTGCACTAAATACACTGCTCAAAAAATAAAGGGAACACTTAAACAACACAATGTAACTTCAAGTCAATCACACTTCTGTGAAATCAAACTGTCCACTTAGGAAGCAACACTGATTGACAATAAATTTCACATGCTGTTGTGCAAATGGAATAGACAGCAGGTGGAAATTATAGGCAATTAGCAAGACACCCCCAATAAAGGAGTGGTTCTGCAGGTGGTGACCACAGACCACTTCTCAGTTCCTACTATTCCTGGCTGATGTTTTGGTCACTTTTGAATGCTGGCGGTGCTATCACTCTAGTGGTAGCATGAGACGGAGTCTACAACCCACACAAGTGGCTCAGGTAGTGCAGCTCATCCAGGATGGCACATCAATGCGAGCTGTGGCAAGAAGGTTTGCTGTGTCTGTCAGCGTAGTGTCCAGAGCATGGAGGTGCTACCAGGAGACAGGCCAGTACATCAGGAGACGTGGAGGAGGCCGTAGGAGGGCAACAACCCAGCAGCAGGACCGCTACCTCCGCCTTTGTGCAAGGAGGAGCAGGAGGAGCACTGCCAGAGCCCTGCAAAATGACCTCCAGCAGGCCACAAATGTGCATGTGTCTGCTCAAACGGTCAGAAACAGACTCCATGAGGGTGGTATGAGGGCCCGACGTCCACAGGTGGGGGTTGTGCTTACAGCCCAACACCGTGCAGGACATTTGGCATTTGCCAGAGAACACCAAGATTGGCAAATTCGCCACTGGCACCCTGTGCTCTTCACAGATGAAAGCAGGTTCACACTGAGCACATGTGACAGACGTGACAGAGTCTGGAGATGCCGTGGAGAACGTTCTGCTGCCTGCAGCATCCTCCAGCATGACCGGTTTGGCGGTGGGTCAGTCATGGTGTGGGGTGGCATTTCTTTGGGGGGCCGCACAGCCCTCCATGTGCTCGCCAGAGGTAGCCTGACTGCCATTAGGTACCGAGATGAGATCCTCAGACCCCTTGTGAGACCATATGCTGGTGCGGTTGGCCCTGGGTTCCTCCTAATGCAAGACAATGCTAGACCTCATGTGGCTGGAGTGTGTCAGCAGTTCCTGCAAGAGGAAGGCATTGATGCTATGGACTGGCCCGCCCGTTCCCCAGACCTGAATCCAATTGAGCACATCTGGGACATCATGTCTCGCTCCATCCACCAACACCACGTTGCACCACAGACTGTCCAGGAGTTGGCGGATGCTTTAGTCCAGGTCTGGGAGGAGATCCCTCAGGAGACCATCCGCCATCTCATCAGGAGCATGCCCAGGCGTTGTAGGGAGGTCATACAGGCACGTGGAGGCCACACACACTACTGAGCCTCATTTTGACTTGTTTTAAGGACATTACAAAGTTGGATCAGCCTGTAGTGTGGTTTTCCACTTTAATTTTGAGTGTGACTCCAAATCCAGTCCTCCATGGGTTGATAAATTGGATTTCCATAGATTATTTTTGTGATTTTGTTGTCAGCACATTCAACTATGTAAAGAAAAAAGTATTTAATAAGATTATTTCATTCATTCAGATCTAGGATGTGTTATTTTAGTGTTCCCTTTATTTTTTGAGCAGTGTATATCTGAGTACAGTTACTTAAAAAATGGTTGTTGAATTCTTCCATTTTCAGTCCTGTGAATTCATCCATTTTTAGTCTGGTGGCCTTCCTCTAGTGATTTTCTAGGTATATGTTATTATTCCAATTAAAGTCTTTGACAATACATTGCATATTTCATAAGGCCTTATTTTGAGGCATAGCTTTACCCTAATACAGTTGCCTGAATCATATGGTTTACAGGCCACATCAGGCCTGCAAGTAGTTTTACAATTTCCAGTAACTTTCCCAAAATCCCCATCATTTTCAAATAATCCTGGTTGAAGGATTTCCAGGAATCTTCCAACCAGGATTCATGGAAAATGTGAAATTTACCTGAATTTTGCAACCCTACCTGCAAGTCACATTATCATAGCTTGCAAAGTGATGTGTAATTCCTATTGGAATCCAGCCAGAGTTAGGACATCCAAAAGTTGAAATTTGTATTCACCTGCAACTTGCATTAATGATTGGATTGGTTTAGAAAAATGTATGCTATTTATCTTTGTGTAGCATAAGATTAATCAATCACTCAAGGTACATGCAAAAACACAGATACTAAAAACAATTCCAAAAAGTTAATTTATCATAACTTAAAAAAAAAAGATTGTTGATGTGACTTCTCATTTAATAACTTTTTATTGACTTTGAGTTGAACTTACTAGAAGCATTTGACTTCAAAATGCCTTGGGGGTTTAGTGTAGGCCACTCATTAGTTCAGCTCCACAACCCTGACGTTGCAAACACTATGCTCTACCAACTGAGCTACAGGGAAGGCCAATTCATTCATCCATTCATTCATTCATTCACCCATTCATTCATCCATCCACACAGGACTTGCTTTGATACCATATCTATATTATAGCAGGTGTACTGTAATATGAAATACAGAATTAAAGTAGCTCTGAAATTTGGCACTACAGCGTGATTGATATTTAAAGGCAATGTTCCCGCGTTATTGGAGATTGCATTCCCGTTAAACACTGCATATGTCGTTTTACTTGAACTTCCATTTAATTGACACACTGTGTTAAACAATGGTGCCTTGGCTACATACTGAACGTAAATTATCCCTGTTCATTGGGAGGCCAGATGAGATAATAGCCAGCTACCTGAGATTATTTCCATTCCTCCCTGACATGCTTTAAGGAAGTTGACAGTGTATTGTAACCCCATGTTAACAAATGGATCAGGTAAGGACAACATCTCCACCCTCACTTAAGAGTCAAGACTTAAAGTGTCTCGCAAATCTGTTAGTCAAACAATGGCAGGAATGGGAAGCTACTAACACCTTTCACAATCTCTTCTGCTGTTATCCCCAGAGACAACAGGTGCATCCCAAATGGCATCCTAGTCCTTATAGAGCATAAGGCCCCTTTGGCCCCTGGTCAAAAGAAGTGCACTAAATAGGGAAGAATAGGATGCCATCTTGAACGCAACCAATGACAGCCAGTCTGTCAGGAGGCCCCCAGGGACGCGTTTCCCTCCGACGACGCGTCACTGCTTTTTAACACCTCGGGAGCTGAAAATAATCATGCTGCTTTGACAGCCTCTCCTGTCCGGACTGACTGACTGAACTGACTGACTTTCACCAACTCACAGTATTGAGCATCATCAGCTCAAATGAAGAGAGAAAGATAGAGATAGCGGGAGAGCAGTGTCTGTCAGTGTCAGAGAGATTATATGGAGGCATGACACATTCATTATAGAGAGCTTCAGGTATATGTAGGCGTAAGGTTTGCATTCATAACTAGCATATCTCTCAGGCATGTCTGACATATTATTAGAAAATTAAGTGTGTTTTGGAGAAGCTTGATGCTGGTGAGAATCCCGCCAATAAGTCTGATTGTTAGAAGGCTGATGTAGAGTGTGACTGTTTCATTATTAATTAGAGCTACAGGTTTACAGTCAAAACCATTGTCATCTCAGGCCTCTCTGTCTGTTTAAATTAATCATGTTTGACAGTAACTAACTACTAGCTCCTTGCTGGGAAAAAGAAATACCTGCAAATTCATATTTTATTATCTGCTGTGTGCTTGTTGTTTAGAGAATGTAGGGGTTGCTATGGTGTCAGAGATTGAATGTCATTACTGTCCAAACAGAGAGAGCAGCTTCAGAGCAACGCCGTGACGACACAAAATGGCATCTAGGAGGAGTGGCATGGAAAATGCCACAACAGAAACCTGCCGCTGCACACCTGGTCATTAATTTCAATCAATACATAATTTCCAGATGAATGATTCCAACTTTGACAATGGGGAAAGAATTTACCAATTACCTATCACCATACGTAGCACCTATGCCCCTCATCAACATTCTCACTTTATCTGAGATACAAGCAAGCAATCGGTAATGATCACCTTAACTGCCCCCTCAATCGATGGCTTATGTGTTTGTAATGACAGCTGACTGCAGGTGACTGCAGTAACTTGGGTCTGGGTCATTTGTGCTGCCACTCCGCCAGGCGGCTGATCATTCACCAGAGTCAACAGGCCACTGCGTGCATTTGTGTGTGTTCCCTTACAAAAAAATTGCAGTATAACTGCAGTACACTGATAACTTCATGTCAAATTGTGGAAGGGCCATGGACAAAGCCCTCCGCCTCCACAAACCAGATAAAGGTTCTCTCGCCCTTCAATAAACATTTGTGCCTCAAATCTCAATGCACACAGACGAGGCAATGTTGAAGGATAAGCTCGCTCACCCTCCACCTCTCTTGACTCTTTCCTCTCCCCTCCCTTTTCTTACGCTCTGCAGCTGAAAGCGAGGCTTGTCTCCCCCCAGTCACCATGTGTTGTTAATAAAAACTTAATACACACTCAGATGAAAACATCTGCAGATAGATTCCTCACATTCCTTCCTCCATCGTGTGATTGCTACAGTGTAATCAAATGGTGAAGTTACCACAATATGTCTTTAGAGCCCTGCACTTCCTTCCCTCTCTCTGGCCCTGCTTTCTCTGTTTCTGTGGGACTGGTCTTCGTGGCCGGTGGTGGGGGCGAAGAGGTTCGGTGAAGGGATGAAACAAATCTTATAAATACTATCATTGAAGGGAATCTACCTTAACAAGGTAATTCTATCTGCTGTATCAGCAGTCCAATGCAGACCAGCTGCGCCGACTAATCCATTAATTTACAGGGATTTGGGGCGGCCATGTCAGATTTAATTGAGCGTTAATTACAAATAGTGCAATTTCCAACAAGATGGGCCGGTGTGTGATTACGGCCTGATTCAGCCTCAGATCCAGACTCTGAAGACCCTTTCTGTGTGATCTCTGGTTACAACCGAAGCCGCACACATGCGTCCGTTTCTACCTTATTATTGTTGTTTGCCATAGAGAAAAGAGCCCTTCTGACTGACGCACATGCCAGACGCCGAGCTACATTTCAAAGGACTATTCCATCCATTCAGGACAGGATGAGGGGAAAAACTGATCTGATCAAACTGAGATGTCAGGTCACTGTTGACTGCCCATTCAGCTCAATGGACAATCAGTTCCCCACACAGATAGAGAGACCTTAAAGCATGGATTTCCACAGAGCTATCAAATGCAACAGAGGTAGGTACAGTTGAAGTCGGAAGTTTACATACACCTTAGCCAAATACATTTAAACTCAGTTTCACAATTCCTGACATTAATTCTAGTAAAATTCCCTGTCTTAGGTCAGTTAGGACCACCACTTTATTTTAAGAATGTGAAATGTCAGAATAATAGTAGAGAGAATGATTTATTTCAGCTTTTATTTCTTTCATCACATTCCCAGTGGGTCAGAAGTGTACATACACTCAATTAGTATTTGGTAGCATTGCTTTTATTTTGTTTAATTTGGGTCAAATGTTTTGGGTAGCCTTCCACAAGCTTCCCACAATAAGTTAGGTGAATTTTGGCCCATTCCTCATGACAGAGCTGGTGTAACTGAGTCAGGTTTTTAGGCCTCCTTTGCTCGCACATGCTTTTTCAGTTCTACCCACAACTTTTCTATAGGATTGAGGTCAGGGCTTTGTGATGGCCACTCCAATACCTTGACTTTGTTGTTCTTAAGCCACTTTACGACAACTTTGGAAGTATGCTTTGGGTCATTGTCCATTTGGAAGACCCTTTTGCGACCAAGCATCAACTTCCTGACTGATGTCTTGAGATATTGCTTCAATATATCCACATAATTTTCTTTTCTCATTATCTATTTTTTGAAGTGCACCAGTCCCCCTTGCAAGCCTCCCCCTTTTTCCTCCAAACATAACGATTGCCATTATGGCCAAACAGTTCTATTTTTGTTTCATCAGACCAGAGGACATTTCTCCAAAAAGTACGATCTTTGTCCCGATGTGCAGTTGCAAACCGTAGTCTGGCTTTTTTATGCCGGTTTTGGAGCAGTGGCAAATTTCCTGCTGAGCGGCCTTTCAGGTTATGTTGATATAGGACTCGTTTTACTGTGGATGTAGATATTGTTGTACCTGTTTCCTCCAGCATCTTCACAAGGTCCTTTGCTGTTGTTCTGGGATTGATTTGCACTTTTCACACCAAAGTACGTTCATCTCTAGGAGACAGATCTCGTCTCCTTCCTGAGCGGTATGACGGCTGCATGGTCACATGGTGTTTATACTTGGTTACTATTGTTTGTACAGATGAACGTGGTACCTTCAGGCTTTTGGAAATTGCTCCCAAGGATGAACCAGACTTGTGGAGGCCCACATTTTTTTTTATGAGGTCTTGCTGATTTCTTTTGATTTTCCCATGATGTCAAGCAAAGAGGCACTGAGTTTGAAGGTAGGCCTTGAAATGAATCCACAGATACACCTCCAATTGATTCAAATGATGTCAATTAGCCTATCAGAAGCTTCTAAAGCCATGACATAATTTTCTGGAATTTTTCAAGCTGTTTAAAAGCAGTCAACTTAGTGTATGTTTAAAGATTTTTAAAGACAGTCAACTTAGTGTATGCAAACTTCTGACCCACTGGAATTGTGATACAGTGAATTATAAGTGAAATAATCTGTTTGTTTAACAATTTTTGGAAGAATTACTTGTGTCATGCACACAGTTGTTGCCAAAATTATAGTTTGTTAACAAGAAATGTGTGGAGTGGTTGAAAAACGAGTTTTAATAACTGCAACCTATGTGAATGTAAACTTCTGACTTCAACTGTAGGTAGGTAGGGGTGCGTGTGTGTGTGTGTGTGTGTGTGTGTGTGTGTGTGTGTGTGTGTGTGTGTGTGTGTGTGTGTGTGTGTGTGTGTGTGTGTGTGTGTGTGTGTGTGTGTGTGTGTGTGTGTGTGTGTGTGTGTGTGTGTGTGCACCCCTGGTGAGTGCTCAGCGAAGTGAGGTAGACAGAGGAAGTGCTGTGTGTATACAGGGTCAACCTCAGAGGACCCACTTCCACCTCACTAAGATTTATGACCTCATACAGTAGTGGCAGTGAGGAGAGAAGGGAGGAGGAGAAGGAGGAGGAGGGAAAAAAGGGAGGAAAGAGGGATGAAAGGAGTGTTGGTGTATCTTCTCTGGCGTTGAGTGGCGCCCTTAGTCAAATATACACGTCTGACCTCTCATGTCAGCGTGTCCAGAGAAATGGAACCAGCCTGCTGGGGTAGGATATATAGGAGTAGGATGGATATACACTGGAAAACAAGCAGTCGGAACAACAGGGCTAAAAGTGAAAAGAGGCTGATGGAGGGAAGTGGGAGGTTGTCGTAGAGTAAACATCAGTCAATCCTCCATCCTTCCGAAGTGTGTGCAAAAATCTGAGGTGCAAGTCTACACAGTACATTTTCCAGTTAAGTCAATGCTTAACGAGCTCATTTTAACTATCTTAGAATACATATGGTCTACAGTGTAAAAAGTACTCTGAATATAGTGTTACATTTTGAGTGTTAATGTAACACTCCATAGTGTACAAAATGACCACTGCATTACACTTGCCAGTGTATTTGTTGTATAAATGTAACACTATGAGGTAATTAACACTCAGTGTTGATCTAGAGTTAACTCCTATTAGTGTTAAACAAAAATACTGTTACAGTAATCATTTTGGATGTTGTTTTAATACTGTATGGTGTAAAGCCTAATTTGCATATTACCCAAGGTGCCTTTTCAAGTGAATTATAGCATTACCACCCGCTTCTTTACAGTAATATGCTGTTAAACCAAGTTGGAATTTTTATTCACCCACAATTTGCATTCAGAAAGACTCTCAGGGTTTTGAAACATAACAAAGACTACATAAACCATTTACACCGGAACAACCATTTCAGTAACGGGTGCAATATATTTAACTAACTGATTGGATTAGTTTAGAACAATGTATGTTATTTATCTTTGAGTAGTATAAGATTAATCAATCAATCAATGTACATGCAAAAACATCGATATTAAAAACAATCCCAAAAGATGTACTTGCAGTACAGCATTCTGGGAACTACGATAATGATGGGTGTGGTTTTGATGGGACTATTTTACTCTCCCCAATGTAAAACAATAACTCTGGTTATTAACACCAACACTGGTGGTTATTTTACTTTTACAGAGTGAATTTAACTAGAAATGTTACACTGACAAATCGACACTGGCCAATTTGCTGTGTACTAATGACACCCATGAGGGAGTAGCTTTACTGTAATTAGATGGCCACTCCTAACCCCCTAAAGTGCTATGTGTGTTTCATAGAAGATAGAAGTACAGTAGGCTCTAGGTACCAGACTGTGTATCTGCATTGTCCCTTTGGGCCCTGGTCAAAAGTAGTGCACTATATATGGAATAGGGTCCCATGAGGGACACAGGCTCTATGCACTGTATGATAAATCTAGCCCTCATTACCAGCCATCATCATGACATCAGTTACACATGCATCTGAGCAGGCCCCAATCAAAGACCCACATACTGCCTGTTTATATTTGGTGACTGAGGGTAATAAATAGGCAGTCAGAACATCAGTCTCCAGTGTAGAACACACGGGCGGGTGACAGGGGGATTCACAGGCTTGTTCATGCTGATCCCGATTTATGAGTTGTTATGCTGCTGTGGTATGATGACATGTTTCTGTGACTGTTCTGTTGTTGTGTTTATATTTATCCCCTTCAGTGGGCCTGGTGAGTGCCAGGTGGCTGCATCCAGGAGGACAGGATCTGTATGCCAATGGCACCCTATTCCCAGAGGTGTGGTCTTGAGTCAGATGACTTGGGGCTCAACTTGATGGAAAATAAAATAACATGGGACTTGATTTGGACTTGGAGCCTCAAGACTCAGGACTCGACTTTGACTTGAGACAGATGACTTGAAATTATCTGGTCAGGTTTTGTAATATTTCGACACTCATTTTGTGGCACGGTCTCCATGGATTACTCTCCACCTAGCCAGAGACAGTAGCTGCAGCACGCACTTTCAAAAAAACTTGCAACAGATTGGCTAGTGTAACGCACACTCGGCCCTCTGATTGGACCAGCAACCTGTCAATCAACACAGGTCGGGTGAGCTAGCGCAGTTGTTCTTAAAGTGGGGAGAAGGTTTTGGGGGGTTGCCAGTGTCATAAAAGCACACAGTCATGTCAGGTTCAATTTGTTAACTGAACAAAACAAATTTCAAGTAATGCCCACAGCAGGTTACATTCAATGAATGATATTCATTACATCTCCCTTCTTCTAAAGTAGTTCCAAATGAAATGTATTAACTTGTCAGGATGCTTAACTAAAACTGTTTATAGTTTCAATAATAACAACTTTAACTTTTGAGCGTTCATTTCAAACTAAAATCAAAGTCTCAACATTCAACTTTTCTTCAATTGTCCATTTACTGTCAATGTACTTTCCTTTTTAATTTTTTTTAACCTTTATTGGTGTTTTTTTTCTCTTCACCATTATATGACCGCTCTCTTCACAGGTCATCCATACCCGGTGGTAACCTTTGGTGACTCTGTAGACTTAGTTTATTTTTGGTGTGGTTGGAGGATCACCAGTGTGGTTTGCAGACGACAGACATTCCACTAGAACATCAGACTCGCCTTGTGGTTTTCCATTGTGTGGTGTCTGTCCTCAGGAGTAGCTTGGAGGTATCTCTGGTTTCTCCTGAACTCGCCACGCTCAGTATCCACAATGTATGATCTGGGCTGTTCAGCTTGACCTTTCACTGTTACCGTTGTCATCCAGCCTTTGACTTCATGCACACAGACTCACCCAGCTGTAACGGTGGCAGGGGTCTGGCTCCGTGTCGCCTGTTGTAGTAGGTCTTGTAGGATTATTTTGCCTCAGAGTCTTGCTTGACAACCTTCTTCAAGTCAGGCCACCTAGGTTCTAGGGTCTTTGCTAGGTTTGGAAGCGTTTTCCGTAACTGATGCCCCATGAGTAGCTGTGCTGGGCTATAGCCTGTAGCCGCAATCGGTGTCGCTCTGTAGGTAAGAAGAGCGAGAAAGGGATCTTCTTGCTTTAAGATTTTTTTAGCCGTCAGGATTGCTCTCTCAGCTTCACCATTAGCTTGTGGAAAGTGAGGGCTGGAGGTCACGTGATTGAAGCCATACTCTTCCTTGAAGGACTAGAACTGCCTTGCGTTATCTGACACCAAGACCTCAGCTTTTCCAAAATTCACGAATATGCTCTTCAGCTTCCCGATCACTCTTTTGCTTGATGTATCTAGAATGTGTACCACTTCTATGAATCTTGAGAAGTAATCGACAACAACCAGGTCTGTCAACCTCACATAGATTGGCTGCGATGCGTTGCAAAGGTCTGTCTGGCAACTCGGCCGTTATCAACGGTTCTTTGCGGTGCGATGGCTTGGTAGTTTGATACTGCTTGCACTGACTCACTTTGTCCTTTATGTCCATGCTGATTCCCGGCTGCCACACTGAGAGTCGAGCACGTTCCCTGCACTTTGTGAGGCCCTTGTGACCCTCGTGGATCTTGCTGAGAATCTCGCTTCTCACAACCTTTGGAATCAAGATTCTCTCTCAGTAGTCCATCTGATTCACTAAAGTAGGTATTATTTTTTTGTAGTTATTGACTGGCTCGCTAAAGTAGGTATTGTCTCAGCCACCGTTTTGATGTGTTTTGGACATATGTGCCATGTGCACTTCAGTGCTGTCTGTATTTCCTCATCTTCAGCACTTGCTTGCGCAATCTGGTGAAGCTTCTGTGATGAAAATGGTCTGTGCACGTTCACTGCCGAGATGAAGGCTGCGACTTCTTCCAGTTCTGAGCTCTCTAGGCGAATCGACGGGTCTCTGGAGAGAGTGTCGGCAATGAGCATCATCTTGCCTGGGGTTTATTCAGCTTTAGGGCTGAACCTCATCATTATGATAAGCAATCACTGGCAGCACAGAGGAACCTCATCCAGGTTTTTATAGTTAAACAACGGCACCAATGGTTTGTGGTCTGTTAGCAGTTTGAGACTCCAGGCCACACAGGTAACGTGAGAACTTCTCACATGCCCAAATTGATGCCAAGCACTCCTTCTCTATCTAGGCATATCTTCTCTCAGCAGGAGAAAGGGTACGTGAGCAGAAGGCTACGGCCAGCATTTTCCCTTCATGCTCTTGTAAATGTACTCCTCCAATGCCATAACCGCTGGCATCAGCGCTCACGACTGTGGGTCTCGAGACATTGTATAATGCTAGTATTGGTGCTGACACTTGCATGCCCTTTACTTTTCTGAAGTCCTTGTCTTGGCTTCTCCCCCAGGACCAGATGACGTCTTGCTTCAGAAGTTTGTTGAGTGGTCGTAGTTCAGTGGAACCGTTTGGTAAGTATCTGCATAGATAGGGGTGGCAGGTAGGCTAGTGGTTAGAGCATGGGGTCCGTAACTGAACGGTTGCTAGATCGAATCCCCGAGCTGACAATATAGAAATCTGCCATTCTGCCCCTGAACAAGGCAGTTAACCCACTGTTCCTAGGCTGCCATTGTAAATAAGAATTTGTTCTTAACTGACTTGCCTTGTTAGATACAATAGTTAACCATGCCTAGTATCTGTTATGTTCTGTGGTTTTACCAGTTCTTGAATTGCCCTTATTTTCTTTTGGTCAGGGCTGACCCCATCCTTGCTGATCCGGTGTCCGACGAAGGTGAGCTCACTTTGGTTCAGACGGCATTTCTCCTTATTCAACTTCAGTCCTGAAGCTTTTATCACTCTGAAGGCTTCTGCTAGCCTCTGGTCGTCCTCATCCTTTGAGCGTCCATAAACTAAAACGTCATCCATGTAGCATTTCTCTCTGTCCAGGCCACTCAACAGCTCCGTCATCTTCTTTCGGAATATTTTGTGTGTGCTGGTTATTCCAAAGGGAAGTCTGCGAACGCAGTATCTCTTGAATGGCGTAATTAAGGTTGTTAGCTTCTTGCTAGTTTCATTCAGGGGAATTTGCCAAAACCCACTCGCAGCTTTCGGACTGGAGAAAAGTGGCTCCTGTCAGCTCTGGAATGATGTCATCCAACGTTGGCAGTACGTAATCCCCACACACCATGACCTCATTTAGCCGCTGTAGGCCCACACAGATGCGGATGTCGCCATTTTTCTTGACAACCGGCACCATCGGAGCACACCATGTAGTAGGCTTGGATATTTCCTCTATCACACCAAGCTATTCCATTCTCTCCAGCTCCTTTTCAACTTTTGGGAGCAATGGGATGGGTACTCTCCTGGTCACATTGACACTGTATGGTTCTGCAGTGCGTTCAGTACTATTTTCAGTGGCACACATTTCAAGAGGCCCACTGAACCAAACATGCTCTCTCTCACTTCCCCGATTCTCTTGAGCAGGCTCATTGCTATGGCTGTGACTCAGGAGATTGTCTCCCATAGCTCTTCTGACCACGAAGATGTTAAAGTTGAACCTCTTATTCTTCACTATAGTTTTGGTTTTCAACTGACCTACACACTATAGTACTCCTCCTGGGTTGCTCAGGATGACATTTGTTTTGCATAGCTCTGGTTTGTTTTCCAGGCTATTGTAGCTTACCTCTGATATGACAGTAGCTTCAATCTTCAAATGAACTCTCCAAGATGGTGTAGTCTCACTTTCACTCTGGACTGATACAAGAAAAACTGTTTCCATCTGTGTCTACATCTGTTGTCACTTCATGCATCACTTTAGTTTGGCAAGCAGCAACAAAATGCCCCATTGTTTTCCATTTCCAACTTTCAGCATTTTTAGCTGGGCAGTATTGCTTCTGACTGTGCACTCTATTGCATCTACTCCATTTTCTAATCATCATTGCCCTATGCTAGTTTCTGTTTGAATGTCTCTTACTTGAAACCTCTGCCATTGTTCCTTGAGAAACTCCAGCTATTCCACTTGCATGTCACATGACTGCTCTGTATTCTGACTCTTAATTAGCTTGTGGTTACGTGCCGTTTGAATTGCTCTGGTCAGTGTGATTTATCTCTCAGTCCTATGACAATCCTTTGAATTTTTTTTGTTGATCCCCTGCTGATTTTGTACGTTTGCCCACTGACAAAGAAATGATCAGTCTATAATTTTAATGGTAGGTTTATTTGAACAGTGAGAGACAGAATAACAACAAAAAAATCCAGAAAACACGTCAAAAATGTTATAAATTGATTATCATTTTAATAGCCGTTCGATAGCACATGAAATGCTGTTTCCACTGAAGCCATTCACTCGGCTTTTCAAAGTGAAACCCCTCTGGCGGTGGGAACTTTGCCATTGTTAACTCTCGTCAGTATTCTCCCAACCTAACGAAGCTAACTATTCACTTTTTTGTAAATTATTTATCCCGTTTTGACTTCTGACACCATGTCATGAAAGCACACCCACAGCGGGTTACATCCAATGAATGACATTCATTACAGCCAGTGGGAAACTGAATGGGAAAAATATATATTTTTCATACATATTTTAACAGGCTACATATAGCCTAACATTTGTATTTGATATATATATCTTTACCTATTTGATCTGGTCCCAAATAAAGGCCTACGGTATTGCACTAATGTATTGTCTTAAAAACATATCAACTGTGCTTCAGAACCAAAAAGTTGACCAATAACCAGCGTTGGCGCAGAAAAGTGGGCATGCATATCCAGATTAGTGACCAGAAAGGACTCATTCATTTTCTCTGCCTGACACAAACAAAGTAGGCCTACATTTATAATTTATTATCCATATAAATTACAGTTTTGAAAATGCATTGCTGTTTATAGCTGTAGTGACAGGCTACATTTGCGCCGCCATTGTGTGCGCAAAAACGCACGTGCAAGGGGGTCGCAAGCTTTGAACCACTGCATTTTGGGGGTCGCAGGTCAAAAAGTTTGACAGTGAACAGATTGCTGATTTGGATCGGTGCAGCGCAAACATCAAATTGTAGGGAGAGAGGATTTCCATAAATAAATATGCAACTCCAAAAATAGTTTGGTGATCAAGAATATGAATTTCTTTACTTTGCAAGCTCACCAGCAACTGGGCATCAAGCAACAATTACTAGCATAAGCCTATACATTGCTTTAAATTGATTATTTATTTATGCATTTGGAATCTGTTGTCAAAATTAATTATTACATAATCAAAATATGTTGAAGACAAAATAATGAAAAGGGCTGTCTGGTAGCCTCAATAAATAGAACATGATTTGTAATTGAACAAATCATTGCTTGTATAGGTTTTTACATTACTTGATACTTGACTTGAAAAAACATCATCCATGTAGCATTTCTCTCCGTCCAGGCCACTCAACAGCCACTCAACAGTCAGAGTCATGTGGTCAGCCATCTCCTTAAATCTCATCAACTCCACAGATTGGTTTGAAGTTCTATGTGTTTCCCCAGTACAGGAATGTCCAGTATCTGGGGCTGAGAGATGAGAGGAACATCTTCTGAATGGAGACTGAAGCAGCAGCAGCATGCCATGTCTGGGTATCATAACCACACGTCCACCATGTCAGTCCAGCCACTCACCCATCCCTCAGGGTCAGGTTCTTGTCTGGGGTCAGGCGAGACACTGGCATTCCCTAAGGGCTGCACTGTACACTTACACAGACAAACAAACTAAGTACCCAATGCCTCTGCTCGGGCCAACCGGTTGAGATCGGGTGTAGTATGTGTGTGTGTGTGCTCAGACCCCGATTGTTTAATGAATTCAGGGAAGCCTTCCTCCACAAACATTAACAGGGGGACGGACGGGGGACTGTCCCCTCTCAGGTTTCTGATTGATTCAGCTGGATGTTTCTGAGGATTATAGGCAGTAGCCAGACAGGCTAGACAAGGTTTCTGTTACATTAGGCTCAGACAAAGACAGTCACAGGACCCGTGGACACGACCAGAGTGGAAGGGACACTACATTACGGCTGCGTCCCAGATGGCACCCTGTTTCATATACATACACTACTTGGTCAAAAAGTAACAGACTTATAGGGAAAAGTGTGCAATTTGGGACACAGATAATAGTATTACACTACACTGGGGGTATATGTAGGTCTACATGTTTGTCTGTACTGGGAGGTAGGGGGATGTAGATGCTGGAATTCTCTTTTCAGAGCAAGGGGTGAGGAGGTGAAACGTCATCTAGGGTGTGTCTCAAGGATCATCTGTCAGGCTCAGCCAACACTCAAGTACAGAAACAGTCCCTAAACCGGACTGATCAAATTCAAATACAGTGTCTTTTGGCAACCAACCATAAAGGTGTCAACTCATTCAGATCATACATTACAATCAACATTCAGAAACTCTGATTCCTCTGCAATAAGGATATCATCTAATGTCCTTACTACACGACCACCTACCACCAGAATGAATTTACACTAATGGAGAGAAAGCCTTGCCCTGATCCCAACTGCTCTAGGCACTCCTGACACTTCCATTATCCCTGATTAACTGTATTTCCCTACTTTTCTGAACTGAAATCCCCAACATGTCTTCAGAGGAGGGTTTAGTCAGACCACTCTTTCAGTATCCATCAGCCCTTTGACATGTTAGATTCCCCCCTAAGCTCCTAATTGCTATTCATTGTTCTGGTGGACTTTGAACTGAATGACACCCCTGGCCTGGTGTCTGGGGCCAAGCAGAGAAGACAGAGTACTGAGACTGTGTGGCAGCAAGAGAAAAGCCCCAGTCCCTTTGTCAGGACTTGTCAGGGAAGGCCCTGATCAACCCCCCCTAACCTACCCCAACGTCTCTTTGATTCAGCCCTACCCCTACCTCCTCAACCCCCCGACCCAAGACCACCAGGTCTGTTGCACCTCTCTGTCTTTCTGTCTGTCTTCCCGGTCTGTGAAGACATAATCTGTGAAGACAAAATCTGTCTTTTCAGTCCAACGCAGCTCTGGCCGCATTTTAGCTCATGATGTATGTCTGTCTGTCAGACCAGCCTGTCTGAAGAGGTCTCTGCTCCCTGCAGCACATATGTGTCTATAATCATGGACGTCAGATCACGCGTTACTTTATGACATGGTTTAAAGGATCAATGGCCCTGTCTTCACCAGGCCTCCCTGACAGGATGTGACTAATGTGCCATGCAACGGCACATTAGTCGGACGTTTACATTCACTTAGGTTGGAGTCATTAAAAAAAAAAATTCAACCACCACAAATTTCTTGTTAACAAACTATAGTTTTGGCAAGTCAGTTAGGACATCTACTTTGTGCATGCCACATAATTTTTCCAACAATTGTTTACAGACAGATTATTTCACTTATAATTCACTGTATCACAATTCCAGTGGGTCAGAAGTTTACATACACTAAAATGACTGTGCCTTTAAACAGCTTGGAAAATTCCAGAAAATTATGTCATGGCTTTAGAAGCTTCTGATAGGCTAATTGACATCATTTAAGTCAATTGGAGGTGTACCTGTGGATGTATTTCAAGGCCTACCTTCAAACTCAGAGGCTCTTTGCTTGACATCATGGGAAAATCAAAAGAAATCAGCCAAGACCTCAGAAAAAACATTGTAGACCTCCACAAGTCTGGTTCATCCTTGGGAGCAATTTCCAAACACCTGAAGGTACCACGTTCATCTGTACAAACAATAGTAACCAAGTATAAACACCATGGGACCATGCAGCCATCATAGCGCTCAGGAAGGAGACGCGATCTGTCTCCTAGAGATGAACGTACTTTGGTGCAAAAAGTGCAAATCAATCCCAGAACAACAGCAAAGGACCTTGTGAAGATGCTGGAGGAAATGGGTACAAAAGTATCTATATCCACAGTAAGCAAGTCCTATATCGACATAGCCTGAAAGGCTGCTCAGCAAAGAAGAAGCCACTGCTCCAAAACCGCCATCAAAAAGCCAAACTACAGTTTGCAACTGCACATGGGAACAAAGATTGTATGTTTTGGAGAAATGTCCTCTGGTCTGATGAAACAAAAATAGAACTGTTTGACCATAATGACCATCGTTATGTTTGGAGGAAAAGGGGAGAGACTTGCAAGCTGAAGAATACCATCCCAACCCGTGAAGCACGGGGGTGGCAGCACCATGTTGTGGGGGTGCTTTGCTGCAAGAGGGACAGGTGCACTTCACAAAATAGATGGCATCATGAGGAAAGAAAATGTTGTGGATATATTGAAACAAAATCTCAAGACATCAGTCAGGAAGTTAAAGCTTGGTCGCAAATGGGTCTTCCAAATGGACAATGACCCAAAGCATACTTCCAAAGCTGTGGCAAAATGGCTTAAGGACAACAATGTCTAGGTATTGGATTGGCCATCACAAAGCCCTGACCTCAATACTATAGAAAATTTGTGGGCAGAACTGAAAATGCGTGTGCAAGCAAGGAGCCCTACCTGACTCAATTACACCAGCTCTGTCAGGAGGAATGGGCCAAAATTCACCCAACTTATTGTGGGAAGCTTGTGGAAGGCTACCCGAAATGTTTGACCCAAGTTAAACAATTTAAAGGCAATGCTACCAAATACTAATTGAGTGTATGTAAACTTCTGACCCACTGGGAATGTGATGAAAGAAATAAAAGCTGAAATAAATCATTCTCTCTACTATTATTCTGATATTTCACATTCTTAAAATAAAGTGGTGATCCTAACTGACCTAAGACAGGGAATGTTTACTAGGATTAAATGTCAGGAATTGTTTAAAACTGAGTTTAAATGTATTTGGCTAAGGTGTATGTAGACTTCCGACTTCAACTGTACCTACTGTGTGATTTTCAGGCTGGTCCCTGGTTCATACTGAAGGCACTAACCATTGATCTACTGTATCAATGTTTTTTGTTTTTTTAAGAATGGCAGGATTGAGACCACTGTTGATTTAAAATGTAATTTACCCACTGTGTTACCGAGTCAATCTTTCAACAAATATCCTCGACATCCTCTTTTGAGTCCTTTCATATTGGCTGTGGGTGTATGAGAAGATTTGCTTTGGATAAGCCTCTGAGAAATGTAACCCTTTGCAGGTGCTCCTGTTTCATGAAGTCGTATAGGCCCTGGTGACCCTGTGGGCCCTGGTGACCCTATGGGCCCTGGTCACCCTATGACTCTATGGACCCTGGTGACCCTATGGATCCTGGTGACCCTATGGGCCCTGGTGACCCTATGGGCCCTGTAGAACCTATGGGTCCTGGTGACCCTGTGGGCTCTGGTGACCCTATGGACCCTGGTCAAAAGTAATGCACTGTACAGGGAATAGGGTGCCATTTGTTGATATCTGACTCCCATCCATTGGTGTTGTATGGAAACTAGGGTGGACCGTCACTGTTATTATTATTAGGGCTGGTCTAGATGGTTTTGGTGATGGACTCACTGAGTCTGTCGCGTCTCTTCATCACTAATCACAATAGCCAGGATTCCACTTCCACACCCACACTCATCACACACCTAAACTGACACCGGCACCCTGCCTGTCCCTAGGTTCACCCTCACCCTCACCTTCCTCTTACACCCTAGGTGATGGGGTGTCCCGGCATCACCTGTCCTCCTCTGAGGTGTCAAAGCACAGAGGTGAGCTCCTGACTAAAGAAGGGTGAGCTCCCAATTAGCTCAGGGGCAACCTCTCCCCACCCCTCCCTCTCTCTCTCTCTCCACGGTCTCAGCATACATCTTACACAGGTATCACCCCACATGGAGACTA
Organism: Salmo trutta; assembly: GCF_901001165.1. NCBI lineage: Eukaryota > Metazoa > Chordata > Actinopteri > Salmoniformes > Salmonidae > Salmo > Salmo trutta. Next base: position 30,836,664 of record NC_042963.1, read on the forward strand.
ATGAATTCCTTCACTGACAATGATCCAATAAGTTCAAGGGTGAGCCTCTTTTCAGTGTGCTGAATTTTGCTCTTTATGCCGACCTTCCACGCTTTGATACCCTTCATTTAGCCTGTCAACGGTGATGACACATTCCATTTATCTGTGCCGCCATACATTGTGTAAGGCATTTATTCCAAATCGAGCAAACAAGACAGTTTGTTGCGTTCATTCAAAATATTTCAGCTCGAAAAAGCCTAGACATTCTTCCGCCTACTGAATATTTTGAATCTACGAAATATCTACAAAGCTGGGAATAATAATTTGGTAGTCATAAAACAGCAGCACAGATCCCTTCCTGTCAGCCAGAGTAAAGTATTGTTCTTTTAGTGGCAGTAATTTCTGCACCGGAGCATGTATCAACTCATAAGGGAGTGACAGAATATCTGCATCTGTCTGTATCTCCATCTCTGGGTGACTGACAATAAGGTTGATAAGGACAGTTTGAACAAATCCTCCCTATCTGCTGGTGGAATCTTCTCTGGCTCCTCTGCTCTGCTCAGAATCCACAGCCTAACCCCTAAGACCCTGGCAAGTCTAACCCTGGCAAGTAAACAATTTACTTTCCAGCAGTGATACATTACTTGACCTGTTGTGGTATTCCCATGAGGTTGGGAGAGGTGCCTGGGTATAGGTCAGGTACTGCTGTGATGTGTTAAAACAAGCAGGAGAGCTCTGCCTTAGTCATAGGGAGAAGCTCACTAAGGCAGCATTATGATTGAAATTTATCTCTTTTTTTCTTGAGAAAAAATGTTGTTTGCTATATATGTTTTTCTAAGTTATTATCTGGAAAGCGGTTAAAGTAATGCTTTATAGATATCACATTACCGACTGGGCAAAAACTGGTTGAATCAACATTGTTTCCACGTCATTTACACCCCAAAATATCTATGTGACAACGTTGTATCAACGTGGAAAACTGATTCGATTTGCAAAAAGTTATCAATGTAAGGGCATTTCTCATTTTTCTTACCCAACTTTTATCCAATGGCATGGTGAGTTTTTTGGTTGATTTCACGTTAAATTCACATTAGTTGACAACTCAACCAGACGTTGAACTGGCATCTGTGCCCAGTGTGTACCCTCATAAGAAACAACGATGGAAGGTGAGATCATGAAGTTACTGTGGTACAACCCTGGCCACTTAAAGTAATGCTTTATAGATATCACATTACCTTTGGAAAAAACATTTGGAAGGTGAGTCTTGATTACTTAACTTTGGGCAAGGTTGTTTGCTTACTTCAACAGTTACTTCATAAGATTCCTGTAACAACCCTGGCCACTGAAATTCAACAATTACACACAACCTAAAAACAAAACATAGAGTATGTTGCTCTGTACTGGCCTTTCAGTATAAGTCAGCTCTGGAACTCTTGGAAAAAAAATACATCAAATGAGGCATAGTTTCCCTAATAAACAACGTGGATAAGATTAGGTAGCTTTATCCTATTCAAATGCGACTCAGTTCCATTTTGGCTCACAACCAAACCCTAGATGATGGTGTAGTAGTGCAAGACCACCCACCTCCTCTTGCATCATGCAGTACATACAGTACGGTACACCTCCAGTGTTTGTGCTTGTCTCTCATTGACTGAGTGAGTGTGCCATCAAGACAAGCACAGCCAGTGCTGTGGCAGCCAAGGAGGCGGCAACACTAATTGGGATTGTTAGTCTCTCTCCAGCACAGTAAGTGGGTACCCAAGTGCTTGTTGTTCTTGCGTAGCTTGTTATTCTCCCAACGCCGCTCTACAGTCACACAGGGCGTGGACGGCAACAGCCCAAGATCTGCAGTCTAAACACATATTACAGGGCTGTTATTCTCCCCTAGCATAAAACTGGTGGCTCTCTCTGGGTCTGCTGCATTGTTTAACCGGATCAGGGCTGCATATTCCACATCGGTGTCACTCAGAATCCTGAGGGAGCATGTATGTTCTTACACTGAGCCCAGGGGGGTAGGAGGAGGGAAGAGAGGTTTGCTTTAAGCTCCCCAGATGAAGAAAAAAAATACATCAGTATGCCCCTTCAGTGCAGCTGAAGCCTAGCTGGGATTGCATTTCATTTATTCTTGTAAGCAGGGCCACCAAAAGGAACAAAACTATCAGGTTTCCTGTGCTAACTGGTCCACAGTGCGGTGTGGCAAAACTGAAAGACTGGCCAGCAGTTTTACCCTCAGACCATCAGGCTGCTGAATAGCCACCACTAGTCAGTTACCTGCCCTGCCCCCCACTACTCCCCGATTAGACATTTCCCCCCACAACTCTCACTTACCTTACCTGCTGCTCCCCCTATGGACATAATATATCCGGCTGCCCCACCAGTACTCCCCCTATGGACATCCCACCCCCAACAGACTTTTACTCTGACATTTTTATTGTTCTTATTTCACTCAGTGGTCATGCTGCTGCTCCCCCTATGGTCATTCCACCTCATCCCCTCAACAGTCTCTACTCTGCCTCCACCACAATGGGTGGAGACATTTTTATTGTTCTTATTTCACTCAGTGGTCATGCTGCTGCTCCCCCTATGGTCATTCCACCCCATCCCCTCAACAGTCTCTACTCTGCCTCCACCACAATGGGTGGAGACTGCCACAGTTGTTATGTATATAGTGCTATTTCTATTTAATGTATGTTGTTTTTTATTACCATTTGCGTTACTTTATTTCACTTAGTCCTGCATGGTGGCATTCAAAGCCTAAGATTTTCACTGTACGCTGTAATCACAGTTGCAACCCTATACAGGTGACTATTAAACTCTCTGAATCTGAATCTCTGAACAGGCAGACATGGTAGAGTGACAGTTGCTGAGAAGTGCCACTCACAGCTTTCATGTAACTCTTCCTTTGGCCCATCCTATTGGCTGTGGAGTTCCATAAAAGCGCAGTAGATCAGATATGTTCTCAAGTATAGTGAAAGAATGCACTGTTTCTATGTGAGCCGAGCAGCCATATTGGATAGAACAACTACTACTACTACTGTTACTAAGCCACTGACTGTGCTACTTGGCTCTACCACTAAGATAGGCCTTCCTTTTCAAAACTTTAATTTGATTGGGGATTCAGGAAGAGCTGGTTCTCCATTCATATTGCCATTTGGAACAGAACATGATGCAGGGGAAAACAATACAACTTTGTTGAACATTCCAAGCCCTCACATGACACAGACCAAGGATCAGCTCAAACTTAATTCCAGGTTCACAACCAAGGATATCCAGGTCTTTGAAATGACTGACGCTTGCATACATTTACAGAAAACAATACAGTTGAACCCAAATACTTTAGCAGTATGAGTAAATAAGGTATATCACCGGTGGTTTGAACAGGGCTGGTGTACATATCTGAGAGAGGGTCTCAAAGCGCCATGAGGGACATATTACCTTCCTTTCATAAACACGGGCAAGATCTTTGATGACCAGCTTCTTATCCTCCTTGATCTTCTGCAGTGTTTGTTTAACTGTATTTTGTTTTTTCCTCGATGGGAACCCTGTTTGCAGGACAGAGGACTGGCCCCGGCCTTGTACAGATGCTTTGAATTTACAGAGCTTTCCCTGCGAGGGAGAGCAGGGTAAACCTGCCTGTATTTTTGTGGGGATTAGTTGTCAGATGGACGCCCTTCGAGGAGGCTCCTGCCTCCCTGTTATGTGCTGCGGCACTGGGAAAGTGACCCCCACCTGTCTCCTGGTCCTCAGAGATCCCTGCCCACATAGCCCCAGGATGAGACAGAGGCCTGGGGTCTCTGTACCCACCGCCTACACACAACCTAAACATTAGTAGCCTACAACAACTATTCCCACACAAACTCTCTCATTCACATACACACGCATCACACACACACACAATAGAATTAGACTTTACTCAACAATGTAGGCTACTACATTTTCTGATACGGTGACATTAGTCAAAAACAGATTCATGTTTTCAATGCATTTTATTAGTGGATTGGATAGTTCTAGCAATATTAAGATGTATTTTTTTTATCTTCAAGACATGTCATCATTAGAAAAATATTGAACATTCCAAAGGCATGGTGCTTACAGCCATTAGTTAATGCAGCATCTATTCTGATCCACATAAGTGCCACTTGATTTTAGACATTTAAATGAAAGGTCTTTTCAGCACAAAATGTCTCTGTGAAAGACGCCATACCTGACGAAGGGAGCCATCTACTGGTGAGAGAGAGGATGAAATGCCCCTGAGCAAAGACCTGTACAGCTTCTTACAACTCCTTAAACAAAATAGCTCTGTGAAGACATCATACCTGACGAAGGGAGCCATCTACTGGTGAGAGAGAGGATGACATGCCCCTGAGCAAAGACCTGTACAGCTTCTTACAACTCCTTAAACAAAATAGCTCTGTGAAGACGTCATACCTGACGATAGGGAGCCATCTACTGGCGAGAGAGAGGATGAAATGCCCCTGAGCAAAGACCTGGACAGCTTCTTACAACTCCTTAAACAAAATAGCTCTGTGAAGACGTCATACCTGACGATAGGGAGCCATCTACTGGCGAGAGAGAGGATGAAATGCCCCTGAGCAAAGACCTGGACAGCTTCTTACAACTCCTTAAACAAAATGCTACATGCTATCAATAGATTTAAAACTTAATAAAACCCAAATAACCATTTTATTTTCAAATAAGTTTTTCTTTTAGAGTTGTCAGTGTGTGAATAAAAAAAACATTTTGCATACACTCCATCTAGTACAGTATATACCATTAATAATACACATAATGAACATAAAATGTTCTGTTCCAGTAAAAAGAGGCACATTGATGGGTGCAAAGACACAGTACAAACACAAAAAATATGTCATGACATGCTTCCTTTCCTCCTCACAAACACTACAGTATTGCAAACACTTGGAATGCAACTCTCCTTATGTTTTAGGACATAGAACTTAAGTAATAATTAGCACATATAACTTAAGTACCACCATCGTGACGGACCAGGGCCTTGTTCAGTGGGGCGCAATATTACAGAACGTTCAGATAGAAACAGACATTTCTCTGTCATGTAGAATAGGCAATCATGTCAGCTAGAATACATTTCTAGCTAAAACATTCTGAACGGAACCCAGTACTGACAACGTGAAAGAAACAATGCCATCTAAATTAGCAGAATATCTCTACCCTGTCAGAGATACAAAACAGAGACAGATCTTGACCAAGTACAGACTCAGTGACTACCAATTGGCTATAGAAAAAGGGAGACACAAAAAGACATGGCTACCCAGAGGAGCGCTTACAGTACGTGGTCAAAGATGCACTTTTATCCCTACTGTGAGAAAAACTCCCAAATAAGAGAGAGCGAGAGCTGGTGAGAGAGAAAGGAAGACAAGAGAGAAAAAGACAGATGGGAGAGAGAGGAAGACAGAGAGCAAGACCGGTGAGAGAGAGTGAGGAAGACAGGAGAGAGACAATACAATGCATCAATGACAGCCAAATGTACACCTGGCCCACTATCGTACCCTCAACCTGGACGGTTTCTATGACCACGTACATCTATACAAAAAGTAGTCCCCTCCTTCGGCAGGACACTGAAGAGCGTCGCCTTAGGACCCCAGCCCACCACATCCAACAGGAGCAGCAGAGCAGCCCCCACCCTGCAGAGACCAGCCCCCACCCTGCAGAGACCAGCCCCACACCCCTGCAGACATGCACCCAGAGACCCCCAGCTGAGAGAGGAGTACAGCCGACCACCCCCCACACAGTCCCCCACACCGAGCACAGCTGAAACCAGCTACACCCCCCCCCCCCATGGGAGGCATTAGATGATTCTCCTTGTATGACTGGTGGAGGAGAGTCAGATGTGTTCTACTGATGCTGAAAGACAAATTCCAGATATGTAATAATATTAACTTGATGGGTCATGTAATCATCTGGCGAAGTGGAGCCTTTTGTTTAGACATGCTAGCTAGCTACATCCATAGAGTACTAGCAATACAAACCAATTGTCATAGCTAGCTAAAGTTAATAAAATAGGTTCAGTGTTAGTTAGCTAACGTTAGGCTATAACTAGCAATGCAAATGGATTTCTGAGATAATACTACTACACTGATCATACACGTAATGTTAGCTAGTGAGCCAGCCATCTAACAATTGCTAGCTAACAGTACGCTTTAACTTGGGGTCTTTTGTTTAGACACGTAGCTAGCTAGATCGTAAACAATGAACCATAATCCCAATCCATAGGTTACTAGCAATACCAACCAATTGTCATATCTAGCTAAAGTTAACCAAATAGGTTCAATGTTAGCTAGTTAGCTAGCTAACTAACATTAGGCTATAACTAGCAATGCAAATGGATTTCTGAGATAATATTACTACACAGATCATACATGTAATGTTAGCTAGTGAGCCAGCCAGCTAACGTTAGCTAGCTAGCTAACAGTAAGCTTTAACTTGCATGAAAACAACTTTGACAAAATTAGAAACTTATATCTGGAACTGTAGCTAGACTCTTAACCGATGGATGAAGACTTCACGGCAGACTGCAACCCCTTTCATTAAATAAGACGTCTTGTGTCATTTCCGTTTTGTTTGTACAGCTTGCTTGGCCCGTTGTGTCAAGGCACTCTGGTTCACACTGACCGTAGGAAATGCCATAAGAATCATCAGATCTTTCTCCCCTCTCTGTCACGGATGACATGGTTGCCCTTAGTTTGAAGATGTTATCCGGAGACAGGAGTTTTATACAACAGCCTTTTGTGTTCTCTTTTCAACTCCCTCTGCATTTGCAATCAAACGCCAGAATTGTCTTGATCTTCTTATCATACTCTGCCTCTACATTTTGATACAAAAATCTAAAATAAACATTAAAATGCCTCTCCTGTGAAGTTGTGACTTGCCACATATGCCTAGTTTCCTGAAATGAGTCACATATTCCAGAAAAAGTCCAGATGTCAGGGAAACTAATATACTTTTTTACTAGGCTACACTCATTTAGAACACACACACCTACACATATTTGGGACAAAAAAGTATCTCCACAGGGAACTTCAACCTGGCCGTGAATGAACTGAAAGACAAAGCAAGGAGGGCTTTCTATGCCATTAAACAACCTGTGAAATTAGACATACCAATTAGGATCTGGCTCAAAATACTCTAATCAATAATAGAACCAATTGCACAATATGACAGTGAAGTGTGGGGTCCGCTTACAAAGCAAGAATTTGACAAATGGGACAAACTGTAACAAGCGTCGTTGTAGGTAGACCAAAATGCAGCGGGTATATTTATTATCTTCTTAATTTATTGAAGGAAAAACATATAAACAAAACAAACGACGAAACAGTCCCGTAAGGTGCTCAGACTAAACAGGAAACAACCACCCACAAACACAAGAGAAAACTAACCCACTTAAATATGGCCTCCAATTAGAGGCAACGACAACCAGCTGCCTCTAATTGGAGGTCGTTCCAAAACCCCAACATAGAAATAGAAAAACTAGATAAACACATAGAAATAGAAAACATAGAACATAAACCAAAAACTCCGAAACACACTAAACAAACACCCCCTGCCACGCCCTGACCAAACTACAATAACAAATAACCCCTTTTACTGGTCAGGACGTGACACAAACACCCAACTGAAACCCTGCATGTGGAATTCTGTAAGAGCATCCTCAGAGTACACAGAAAAACTACAAACAACGAATGCAGAGCAGAATTAGGCCAATTCCATCTTCTGATTATTAATTAAAAACAAGTGACCCCCATGCCTATTCCCCTCAGCCAGCTGATTCTCAGGCTCAGTTCACTAACCCCTACCAACCCAACAAAGCCTCAGGATAGCACTCAGAAAATACGTTCCAACCATATCATCACAAAGCAAAAAAACTATATATATCACCTATTGGAAAGACACCACAAAACAATTAAAGTAAACTTCAACGCTATTTGGCTATTAACAGACTAACCACCATGACTGATAGAAAACTGAGAAAAACACTGAGCAGTGAGCACAGCCTGGCCATTGAAACCAGCCGTCACAGACAAATCTGGCTGCCGAGAGAGGACAGGTTGTGCTCATTCTGCCCTCAGAGAGAAGTCGAGACAGAGCTGCATTTTTTTTTACAACGCCAGAACAATACAGACTTACGGGTAATTTTCTTTCCCAAAACTGAAAACAATGGATGAAATGAATGAATGAAAACGTTTTTTTTGTGTCAAATTACCAATTGGCAACCCGTCCCTTATGGGATTAATTGACACATAAACAAACATTACAATAATTCACTATGGTAATTAATTGATAATTATTCTTTGTGTGTTCTCTGCATTGCGCATCACATAAAGAGTGAAAAATAAAAAGTCAATCAATACATAATAGTAAATTACATCCCTAGAGCAGTAAAATAATATACATACATACATAACATGTACAGATAAATAAATACAGGAAAAAAATAAAAAAGAAAGAGAAGTCACTTGAACCCAGTCTGGCACAAAGAGAAGATTCACATTGGAGACAAGCCTATACACAATCTATATACACATTCCATTTACCACATAGAAGATAAATATTATTACTATTTAATTATAGGTAGGTTTTATAGTTTTTTTATTGCTGCTCTTACCCGTTTCAATACGCAGAGGCAATATCCCTGATCTGACCTGTTTCAATGCGCAGAGACAATATCCCTGATCTGACCCGTTTCAATACGCAGAGGCAATATCCCTGATCTGACCTGTTTCAATACGCAGAGGCAATATCCCTGATCTTACCTGTTTCAATACGCAGAGTAAATATCCCTGATCTGACCCGTTTCAATACGCAGAGGCAATATCTCTGATCTTACCTGTTTCAATACGCAGAGGCAATATCTCTGATCTGACCTGTTTCAATACACAGAGGCAATATCCCTGATCTGACCTGTTTCAAGACGCAGAGGCAATATCCCTGATCTGACCCGTTTCAATACGCAGAGGCAATATCTCTGATCTTACCTGTTTCAATACGCAGAGGCAATATCTCTGATCTGACCTGTTTCAATACGCAGAGACAATATCCCTGATCTGACCCATTTCAATACGCAGAGGCAATATCCCTGATCTGACCTGTTTCAATACGCAGAGACAATATCCCTGATCTGACCTGTTTCAATACGCAGAGGCAATATCCCTGATCTGACCTGTTTCAATACGCAGAGGCAATATCTCTGATCTTACCTGTTTCAATACGCAGAGACAATATCCCTGATCTGACCCGTTTCAATACGCAGAGGCAATATCCCTGATCTGACCCGTTTCAATACGCAGAGGCAATATCCCTGATCTGACCCGTTTCAATACGCAGAGGCAATATCTCTGATCTGACCTGTTTCAATACGCAGAGACAATATCCCTGATCTGACCCGTTTCAATACGCAGAGGCAATATCCCTGATCTGACCTGTTTCAATACGCAGAGGCAATATCTCTGATCTGACCTGTTTCAAGACACAGAGGCAATATCCCTGATTTGACCTGTTTCAATACGCAGAGACAATATCCCTGATCTGACCTGTTTCAATACGCAGAGGCAATATCTCTGATCTTACCTGTTTCAAGACACAGAGGCAATATCCCTGATCTGACCTGTTTCAATACGCAGAGGCAATATCCCTGATCTGACCCATTTCAATACGCAGAGGCAATATCCCTGATCTGACCTGTTTCAATACGCAGAGGCAATATCCCTGATCTGACCTGTTTCAATACACAGAGGCAATATCCCTGATCGCACCTGTGCACATAGCGATCTCTTGCTTTTAGGTAGGTTATACATAATATATCTCTCACACACAAATTCACCCTTAATCAAACAAAAGGTTCTCAATTTGTGTTTATGATTAATCTCCTCCACCCATTTCTTTTCATATTGCATCAATAGTTGTTTTCTAATCATATCTGTCTCCCTTAATTTGGTTTTCGTAGAGATATTCACAGTCAGACTGTTGAATAATGTCAGACATTTCTGTTGCTCAGGCTCCCTCTGTGCCATTGAAAACTTTACTAGCTATTCTGTCAATTGACATATCCAAAAGTCTATTCCAAAGTCTCACCATACACACCTTTCATCTCACCTCACAGGGTTCCCAGCACCGGTGTCCCCAGTTATTGCAAGCGGAGGTGCAAACATGTGGACACCGAAAAAGTAATGTATGGACATATTTGTTTTTAAAATGCCTCTTAGCAGCCCACACTCCAGCTGAATAGTTCAGAACAGGACACATGCATGTCTGATGCAGTTTGGAATACGCAACAAAACCAATATCTTTGAGTGTTTTTCCTATAACTCCTCTAAGAGCTCTACTTGCTGAGTTGGCCAGGGCAGATGTTCTGAAAAGAAAGGTTCATCAATAAAAAGACCCAAATATTTATAACTGCTAGTAAACTCAAGAATGTCTTCACCAAAACAAAACACTTCTCTTAGTAGCTGGTTTTCTAAAAGTCATTATCTGTGTTTTAGTCTGGTTAATCATGAGTCTCCATCTTTTACACTAAGTCATTATCTGTGTTTTATCTGGTTGATCATGAGTCTCCATCTTTTACACAAAGTTTTATCTGTGTTTTAGTCTGGTTGATCATGAGTCTCCATATTTTACACCAAGTCATGATCTGTGTTTTTGTCTGGTTGATCATGAGTCTCCATCTTTTGAACCAAGTGATAATCTGTGTTTTAGTCTGGTTGATCATGTGTCTCCATCTTTACACCAAGTCATTATTTGTGTTTTAGTCTGGTTGATCATGAGTCTCCATATTTTACACCAAGTCATGATCTGTGTTTTTGTCTGGTTGATCATGAGTCTCCATCTTTTATACCAAGTCATTATCTGTGTTTTAGTCTGGTTGATCATGAGTCTCCATCTTTTACACCAAGTCATTATCTGTGTTTTATCTGGTTAATCATGGGTCTCCATCTTTTGAACCAAGTGATAATCTGTGTTTTAGTCTGGTTGATCATGAGTCTCCATCTTTTACACCAAGTCATTATTTGTGTTTTAGGCTGGTTGATGTCTGTGGAACTTGCTCAGTTTATGTCTCAGTTGTTGAATCTTATGTTCATACAAATATTTACACATGTTAAGTTTGCTGAAAGTAAACGCATTTCTTTTTTTGTTGAGTTTAGTGACGACCATATTGAACTGGGCGAGTGCTGCATCCATGCAATAGAGTGGTGAAGAAGAGTCTACCATGTCCAGAAGAGACTTACTTTACTTACTTATACCATTACATTTTCTGTATTCAGGGTTCACTCAAATATCGTTTTAAATTTTGTTTTACTATTGACAGTTACAGATGATATCGGGATTGTATATTGATTCGCTCTTCTTAAATAATGTCATCTGATTTATTAGTTTCAGTCTGAATTGTTTAATAAAAACAATTCTAATATCAGGGCATAAAACTGCAATATGTCGCCTGAGGTGTTTTCCTTGGTTTTCCCTGGCTAAACTAGCTGAACTATGCTTTTCATCCTCATTGCAAAACTTCCTAAATCCTGCACCCTCAACTTCAAAACTCTTTTGCTAGTTATACAATCATGTAACTAAGAAATTTGCTCGATTTCTTTCCGAAAATTATGTATTGTTTTATTGTTTTGTTGAATACCCATGACTGGTTAGAGATATCTACAAGCTCATCACTAAGCTAAGGACCCTGGGACAGAACAACTCCTCTGCAACTGGATCCTGGACTTCCTGATGGGACACCCCAGTTGGTGAAGGTAGGCAAAAACACAACCGCCCCGCTGAAATCAACACGGTGGCCCCTCAGGGGTGCATGCTTAGTCCCCTCCTGTTCTCCCTGATCACCCACGAATACACGACTTCAACACCATCATTAAGTTTGCCAACGACTCGACGGTGGTACAGTGCCTTCAGAAAGTATTCAGACCCCTTGACTTTTTCCACATTTGTTAGGTTACAGCCTCATCAATCTACACACAATACCCCATAATGACAAAGCAAAAAATGTTTTGGGGAATTTTTTGCAAATTTATTAAAAAGAAAAAAGGAAATATCACATTTACATAAGTATTCAGACCCTTTACTCAGTACTTTGTTGAAGCACATTTGGCAGCGATTACAGCATTGAATCTTCTTGGGTATGATGCTACAAGCTTGGCACACCGGTATTTGGGGAGTTTCACCCATTCTTCTCTGCAGATCTTCTCAAGCTCTGTCAGGTTGGATGGGGAGCGTTGCTGCACAGCTATTTTCAGGTCTCTCCAGAGAAGTTTGATCGGGTTCAAGTCCGGCCTCTGGCTGGGCCACTCAAGGACATTCAGAGACTTTTCCCGAAGCCATTCCTGAGTTGTCTTGGCTCTGTGCTTAGGGTCATTGTCCTGTTGGAAGGTGAACCTTCGCCCTGGTATGAGGTCCTGAGCGCTCTGGAACAGGTTTTCATCAAGGATCTCTCTGTACTTTGCTCTGTTCATCTTTGCCTTGATACTGACTAGTCTCCCTGTCCCTGCTGCTGAGAAATATCCCCACAGCATGATGCTGCCACCACCATGCTTTACTGTAGGGATGGTGCCATGTTTCCTCCAGATGTAAAATTAACAAATTTACAGAAAGATCAGTGCGAAGGCCAAATTACAGAGGAAGAACTTTAAGGCTATCAAATCCTTTCAGTCTGGAAAAACCCCAGGGCTTGATGGCATACCAGTGGAGGTATTTCAAGGCTTTTTTCATATACTCAAAGCTCCATTGTTAGATTGTTTTAACTACTATAGAAATGGTAGTCTGTCAGGTACTCAGCAGGAAGGTCTGATTTCTCTATTATTACAACAAGACCCAGATGGCAAATATAAAAGATCCAGTCTATCTTAAAAACTGGAGGCCTCTTACACTTCAATGTTATGATGCAAAAATACTAGCAAAATGCATAGCACTCAGAATTAAAAGGGTTTTACCAGGTATTGTTCACCCTAATCAGACAAGTTTTTACATGGACGATACATTGGAGATGATATACGACAATTACTAGAAATAATAGAGCATAATGAAACATCTAAGAAGCCAGGCCTGGTATTTATAGCAGATTTTGAAAAGGCCTTTGATAAAGTAAGACTGGATTTTATTTAGAAATGCCTGGATTTTTTTCAATTTCGGTGATTCTCTTGTAAAATGGGTACAAGTAATGTATAGCAACACCAGGTGTAAAATAGTAAATAGTGGCTATTTCTCAGAGAGTTTTGAATTGTCAAGAGGAGTTAAACAAGGCTGTCTGATGTCACCATATCAATTCGTTATGACCATATAAATGCTAGCTATTAAAATCAGATCCAATAACAACATTAAAGGATTAGAAATCCAAGGCTTAAAAACAAAGGTGTCCATGTATGCCGATGTCTCAGGTTTTATATAAAGTCCACAAGTTAGATCCCTACAATGTCTCATTGAAGATCTACATAACTTTTCTGGATTAAAACCTAATAATTATATGTGTACAATATTACGTATTGGATCTTTTAAAAAATACAACTTTTACATTACCCTGCAGTTTACCTATAAAATGGGCTGATGGTGAAGTAGACATACTTCGTATTCATATCACAAAATATATAAATGAGCTATCCACAATGAATTTCAATAGAAAACTTGTAAAAATAGACAAGATCCGACAACCATGGAGGTAAATACCTGTCTATTTATGAAAAAATTGCCCGGATTAACTCCTTAGTCATATCTCAGTTTACTCACTTACATATGGTGCTGCCTACTCCTGATGATTCGTTTTTCAAATCATATGGGTAAAAAATATTTCGCTTCATCTGGGACACGAAACAAGACAAAATAAAGCGTGCCTATTTATATAATGAATATGAATTTGGTGGGTTGAAATTATTAAATATAAAAGCACTAAACCTCTCTATAAAAGCTTCACTTATTAAAAAGTTTTACTTGAACCCTAAATGGTTCTAAAGTAGTTTACTAAGAAAAGCTCATTCATGGTTTAAAAATGGCCTTTTTGCCTTTGTGCAGATTGCCATGTCTCATTTTTGATTAATTGAAAATTATAATTTTTTCAAAGTATCTCTCATTTTCAAACATGCATTGTAGAGGTGGCTACAATTTCATCCCCTTGAAAAGATAGAACAAATATTACAACAAATATTATGGCTGAACTCAAATGTGCTGGTTAATAAAAAAAGACCTGTATTTATGGGAAAGATGTTTGAAAAGGGTATTTTGTTCCTAAATTATATTATAAATTGGAATGGTAGAGTTGTCTTTCATGGAGTTATCAGAATTGTACGGGTAGGTCTGCTCAATCCAAGAGTACAACCATTTGATTACAGCATTACCCCAAAAATGGATGAGGCAGGTGGCAGCGGGAGGAGATAGGGAACAGGTCTGAATGCCAAATATAAAGGATCAAAACTGGCGGAGGAATAAAAATAGCATAAATAGGAAAGTGTACCAGTTTCATTTGAGGACCAGGATGTTGACGGCCATAAATATTGCAAAATAGTTGGGAAGAGATTTTTGATGTACCGATTCAATGGTACAGGGTGTATGAGTTGATATATAAAATTACGCAACAATCAAGACTTCGTGCTTTTCAGCTAAAATTATTATATAGAATTCTTGCCACCAACAAAATGTTGAATATTTGGGGCATACAGTCTTCGAAGCTCTGCAGATTCTGTTGTGAGGATACAAAATCAATAGATTTATTTTGGTATTGTCCTCAGGTAGTCTGATTCTGGTCTCAGGTTCAGGAATGGCTGAAAATGCATAATATTGATCAAAAATGTACCCTAGAAATTGTACTGTTGGGAGATCTGGAGAAACCGGGTCAGTCAATTACTAATACTCTTAGTAAAATAATTTATCTTCAACACGCAATCTGTGAATTCAATTCTATTAGATAGGTTGAAATAGTGTTAAACATCACAGCATAGTTGAAAGATATATGGTGCGAAGAAATCCGAAGAGGGTGGCCAGCAGAGATACGTGGGATGGGCTGAGGGAACCCGAGGGTTGGGATGTGGAATTGGTGACAAGTGAGAGTGGAGTTGCTGGGCGGGGGATAGAATGACGGTCAAAGATAAAAAAATTCAACATAACAAAAGGTATGTTTGAATGACACTGAGGGAAAGTGTTTTTACAGCTAATGCCGGTTTGCCTGAGACTGATGCCGTGCAGGTGTTTGTACACATACACACACTTTCATTCAAATGCACACATACACACATGTACGTAAATAGTGCCATACATACACTGAAACATATTCAGTTGGCCTTGCAGTTATGATTTTTGTTGTCCTTGATGTCTTTTGTTTTATGCATTGTTGCTTTCTGTTTTCCTTTGTCTTTTTTCTCTGGGGGGGGTTGAATATACAGTTGAAGTTGGAAGTTTACATACACCTTAGCCAAATACATTTAAACTCAGTTTTTCACAATTCCTGACATTTAATACTACTAAAACTTCCTCTCTTAGGTCAATTAGGATCACTACTTTGTTTTAAGAATGTGAAATGTCAGAATAATAGTAGAGAGAATGATTTATTTCAGCTTTTATTTCTTTCATCACATTCCCAGTGGTTCAGAAGTTTACATACACTCAATTAGTATTTGGTAGCATTGCCTTTAAATTGTTTAACTTCAGTCAAACGTTTCGGGTAACGTCCCACATGCTTCCCACAATAAGTTGGGTGAATTTTGGCCCATTCCTCCTGACAGAGCTAGTGTAACTGAGTAAGGTTTGTAGGCCTCCTTGCTCGCACACGCTTTTTCAGTTCTGCCCACAAATTTTCATTACGATTGAGGTCAGGGCTTTGTGATGACAACTCCAATACCTATACTTTATTGTCCTTAAGCCATTTTGCCACAACTTTGGAAGTATGCTTGGTGTCATTGTGCTTTTGGAAGACCCATTTGCGACCAAGCTTTAACTTCCTGACTGATGTTTTGAGATGTTGCTTGCAATATATCCACATAATTCTTCTTCCTCATGATGCCATCTATTTTGTGAAGTGCACCAGTCCCTCCTGCAGCAAAGCACCCCCACAACATGATGCTGCCACCCCCGTGCTGCACGGTTGGGATGGTGTTCTTCAGCTTGCAAGCCTCCCCCTTTTTCCTCCAAACATAAGGATGGTCATTATGGCCAAACGGTTCTATTTTTGTTTCAACAGACCAGAGTACATTTCTCCAAAAAGTACGATCTTTGTCCCCGTGTGCAGTTGCAAACTGTAGTCTGTCTTTTTTAAGGTGGTTTTGGAGCAGTGGCTTCTTCCTTGCTGAGCGGCCTTTCAGGTTATGTCCATATAGATACTTTTGTACCTGTTTCCTCCAGCATCTTCTTAAGGTCCGTTGCTGTTGTTCTGGGATTGATTTGCACTTTTTGCACCAAAGTACGTTCATCTCTAGGAGACAGTCCCCTTCCTGAGCAGTATGATGGCTGCGTGGTCCCATGATGTTTATACTTGCGTACTATTGTTTGTACAGATGAACGTGGTACCTTTAGGCATTTGGAAATTGCTCCCAAGGATGAACCAGACTTGTGGAGGTCTACAATTTTTTTCCTGAGGTCATGGCTGATTTCTTTTGATTTTCCCAATTCATTTTCTGGAATTTTCCAAGCTGTTTAAAGGCACAGTCTACTTAGTATATGTAAACTTCTGACTCACTGGAATTGTGATACAGTGAATTATAAGTGAAAATATCTGTCGGTAAACAATCTTTTGAAAAATTACTTGTTTCATTGTCAGGGGTGCGTAACTGGTGGCATGGAAGTCAAACACAGGAGAGCAGAACTTGGTAAATAGCCGGAGCCGTTTAATGTACATAACTACCGGTATACAAAAATAACAAAAACACATGGGCAACAAAACCCGTATCGCACCAGTCACATAAAGCACACGTACTTACAATAAACAATTCCCGACAAGGACATGGGGGAAACAAAGGGAAAATATACAACATGTAATTAGGGAATTGAAACCAGGTGAGTGTGACAACCAGACAAAACAAATGGAACATGGAAAATGGATCGGCAATGGCTAGAAGGCCGGTGACGTCAACCCCCGAACACCGCCCGAACAAGGAGAGGAACCGACTTCGGCAGAAGTCGTGACAGTACCACCGCTTGACGAGCGACTCCAGCAGCGCGCCGACACCGGACTCGAGGACGACCCGGAGGACGAGGCGCAGGGCAATCCGGACGGAGATGGTGGAAATCCCGCAGCATAGAAGGGTCCAACACGTCCTCCTCCAGAACCCAGCATCTCTCCTCCGGACCATACCCCTCCCAGTCCACAAGGTATTGAAGGCCCCTCGCCTGACGTCTCGAATCTAGGATGGATCGAACGGAGTACGCCGGGGCCCCCTCGATGTCCAGAGGGGGCGGAGGAACCTCCCACACCTCAGCTTCCTGGAGCAGACCAGCCACCACCGGCCTGAGGAGAGACACATGGAACGAGGGGTTAATGCGGTAATCAGGAGGAAGCTGTAACCTATAACATACCTCGTTCACTCTCCTCAGGACTTTAAATGGCCCCACAAACCGCAGACCCAGCTTCCGACAGGGCAGGCAGAGGGGCAGGTTCAGGGTCGAGAGCCAGACCCGTTCGCCCAGTGCGAACACCGGGGCCTCACTGCGGTGACGGCCTGCGCCCACTTTCTGGCGCAGCACGGCGAGCTGAAGATGAACATGGGCGGCGTCCCATGTCTCCTCCGTGCGCCGGAACCAGTCATCCACCGCAGGAGCTTTGGTCTGACTCTGATGCCAAGGAGCCAGAACTGGCTGATACCCTAACACACACTGAAAGGGAGAGAGGTTAGTGGAGGAGTGGTGGAGCGAGTTCTGGGCCATCTCTGCCCAAGGCACGAACGCTGCCCACTCCCCCGGCCGGTCCTGGCAATAAGACCTCAGAAACCTACCCACATCCTGGTTAACTTTTTCCACCTGCCCATTACTCTCGGGGTGAAAACCTGAGGTAAGGCTGACTGAGACCCCCAGAGGTTCCATGAACGCCATCCAGACCCTCGAAGTGAACTGGGGACCCCGATCAGACACTATATCCTCAGGCACACCATAGTGCCGGAAGACGTGAGAAAACAGGGCTTCCGCAGTCTATAGGGCCATTAGGAAACCGGGCAAAGGGAGGAGACGACAGGATCGGGATGTTTCCCTGTGAAGGTGGAAGATCGGTTATGAAATCCACCGACAGGTGCGACCACGGCCACTGTGGAACGGGTAAGGGTTGTAACTTACCTCTGGGCAGGTGCCTAGGAGCCATACACTGGGTGCACACCGAACAGGAGGAAACATAAACCCTCACATCCTTAGCCAAGGTGGGCCACCAGTACTTCCCACTAAGACGGCGCAATGTCTGACCAATCCCAGGATGACCAGAGGAGGGTGATGTGTGGGCCCAATAGATCAATCGGTCGAGGACAGCAGACGGAACATACAGACACCCAGCTGGACACTGAGGGGGAGTGGGCTCTGCAAGTAACGCCCGCTCAATGTCCGCATCCAGCTCCCACACTACCGGCGCCACCAAACAAGCGGTGGGGAGTAAGGGAGTGGGATCCATGGACCGCTCCTCTGTGTCATACTGCCGGGACAGTGTGTCTGCCTTAACGTTCTGGGAACCTGGTCTGTACGAAAGGGTGAAAACAAAACGGGTGAAAAACATGGCCCACCTTGCCTGGCGAGGGTTCAGTCTCCTCGTTGACCGGATGTACTCCAGATTACGGTGGTCAGTCCAGATGAGAAAAGGGTGTTTAGCCCCCTCAAGCCAATGTCTCCATGCCTTCAAAGCCTTGACTACAGCCAACAGCTCCCGGTCCCCCACGTCATAGTTTTGCTCCGCCGGGCTGAGCTTCTTCGAGAAGAAAGCACAGGTGCGGAGCTTCGGTGGCGTACCCGAGCACTGAGAGAGCACCGCTCCTATCCCAGCCTCGGACGCGTCCACCTCCACTATGAACTCCAAAGGGGGATCCGGATGGGCCAGCACGGGCGCCGAAGTAAACAGAGCCCTTAGTTGCCAAAAGCCCTGTCCGCCTCAACTGATCACTGCAGACGTACAGGACCCCCCTTCAGCAGTGAGGTAATGGGAGCAGCTACCTGACCAAAACCCCGGATAAATCTCCTGTAGAAATTGCAAACCATAAAAATTGCTGCACCTCCTTTACCGTGGTGGGAGTCGGCCAATTACGCACGGCTGAAATGCGGTCACTCTCCATCTCCACCCCTGACGTGGAAATGCGATACCCTAGGAAGGAGACGGCTTGCTGAAAGAACAGGCATTTCTCAGCCTTGAAGTACAGGTCATGCTCCAACAGTCGTCCAAGTACCTTGCGCACCAAAGACACATGCTCGGCGTGTGGAGCGGAGTATACAAGAATGTCATCGATATACAGCACTACACCCTGCCCGTGCAGGTCTCTGAAAATCTCATCGACAAAGGATTGGAAGACTGATGGAGCATTCATCAACCCGTACAGCATGACGAGGTACTCATAATTCCCTGAGGTGGTACTAAACGTCTTCCACTCGTTTCCCTCCCGGATATGCACCAGGTGGTATGCGCTCCTGAGATCCAGTTTTGTGAAGAAGCGCGCCCCGTGCATTGACTCAATCGCCGTGGCGATAAGAGGTAGCGGTAACTGTACCTAACTGTGATTTGATTGAGACCTCGATAATCAATGCACTGGCGCAAACCTCCATCCTTCTTCTTCACAAAAAATAAACTCAAGGAAACGGGTGAAGTGGATGACCAAATGTACCCCTGACACAGGGATTCAGACTTTGCTTGCAACAGGGGATACATGTGTCTCCTGGGAAGTGCAGCGTTTACCAGGAGATTTATCGCACAATCCCCCCGTTGATGGGGTGGTAATTGAGTCACCTTCTTCTTACAGAAGGCGAGAGCCAAATCGGCATATTCTGGAGGGATGCGCACGGTGGAGACCTGGTCTGGACTTTCCACCGTGGTAGCACCAACGGAAACCCCTACACACCTCCCCGAGCTCTCTCGCGACCACCCCTTGAGAGCCCTCTGTTGCCATGAAATAGAGAGGTTATGATGAGCCAACCAGGGAAGGCCCAGTACCACAGGAAATGCAGGAGAGTCAATGAGAAAGAGACTGATTCTCTCCTCGTGACTCCCCTGCATCACCATGGCCAGGGAGATAGTGACTTCCCTGATTAGCCCGGACCCCAATGGTCAACTATCCAGAGCGTGAACTGGGAAAGGTCTAGCCACAGGGATAATGGGGATCATAAGACTACGAGCGAGCGCTCTGTCAATAAAATTCCCAGCTGCGCCTGAATCGACTAGCGCCTTACGCTGGGAATGCGGGGGGAAAAATCAGGAAAACAAACAGGTACAAACAGTTGGACAACAGAGGACTCTGGATGAGAGTGGTGCAGACTCACCTGGAATAACGCCAGAGTGCCCTGCCTGCTGCCTCGACTCCCAGAGGGACCAACCCGGCACCGACCGGCAGTGTGTCCTCTGCGGCCACAGATGGTGCACGAACTGGAACCCCCTCCGGTCTTCCTATGCACCACCCCTCCCAGCTCCATAGGTTCAGGAGAGGGGGTGCGAGGGGATGGAACCACCAGACCCCGATCCGAACATCCGCGGGTAGCCATCAGCTTGTCCAGCCGGATGGACAGGTCCACCAGCTGATCCAACGTGAGGGTGGTGTCTCTGCAGGCCAGCTCCCGACGGATGTGCCTGCGCAGACTGCAGCGGTAGTGGTCGATCAGGGCCCTGTCGTTCCATTCCGTGCCGGCAGCCAGGGTCCTAAACTCTAGGGCAAACTCCTGGGCGCTCCTCTTCTCCTGCCTCAGCTGGAAGAGGTGCTCACCCGCTGCTCTACCCTCGGGCGGGTGGTTGAAGACCACCTCTAAACGGCGGGTGAACTCTGTGAAGTCCTCCAACGCCGCTTCTCCTTCTCCCCACACGGTGTTGGCCCACTCCAGAGCTCTCCCTGTGAGGCACGAAATGACACACCCTCTCCTTTCCCGAGAGAGCTGGGTAAACGGTGCCTAGGTATAGGTCCAGCTGTAACAGGAAACCCTGGCACCGTGCCTTCGTCCCATCATACTCCCCGGGAAGGGCGAGACGCATCCCACTTGGACCAGTTGCAGAAGGAGTGAGTAGTGGAGGTTCGGGTTGTGTTGTTGAACGCGCTGGTGGACTTCCCTGTCTCTCCCAATGGTCCAGGGTCTGGATAACTTGATCCATGATGGCGCCGAGCTGGTGGATTATGTTCGCTTGCTCCTGGATGCGCTCCTCGACCCCTACACCAGGGGCACCTGCTCCCACTGACTCCATAGTCGGGTCGGGAATTCTGTCAGGGGTCCGTAACTGGTGGCACGGAAGTCAAACGCAGGAGAGGAGAACTTGGTAAATAGCCGGAGCCGTTTAACCTCTATGGGCTAGGTGGGACGCTTGCTTCATGAGGAAGAAGAATTATGTGGATATATTGCAAGCAACATCTCAAAACATCAGTCAGGAAGTTAATGTACATAACTAACGGCATACAAAAATAACAAAAACACATGGGCAACAAAACCCGTATCGCACCAGTCACATAAAGCACACGTACTTACAAATAAACAATTCCCGACAAGGACATTGGGGAAACAAAGGGAACATATACAACATGTAATTAGGAAATTTAAACCAGGTGAGTGTGACAACCAGACAAAACAAATGGAACATGAAAAATGGATCGGCAATGGCTAGAAGACCGGTGACGTCGACCGCCGAACACCGCCCGAACAAGGAGAGGAACCGACTTCGGCAGAAGTTGTGACAGTCATGCACACAGTAGATGTCCTAACTGACTTGCCAAAACTAGAGTTTGTTAACAAGTAATTTGTGGAGTGGTTGAAAAACGAGTTTTAATGACTCCAACCTAAGTGTATGTAAACCTCTGACTTCAACTGTATCTATACGCTACCATAAAGGCCAGATTGGTTGAATGCTGCAGAGATGGTTGTCCTGGTAGGTTCTCCCATCTCCACAGAGGAACTCTAGAGCTCTGTCAGAGTGACCATCGGGTTCTTGGTGACCTCCCTGACCAAGGCCTTTCTCTCCTGATTGCTCAGTTTGGCTGGGCGGCCAGCTCTAGGAAGAGTATTGGTGGTTCAAAACTTCTTCCATTGAAGAATGATGGAGGCCACTGTGTTCTTGGGGACCTTCAATGCTGCAGAATTGTTTTTGTACCCTTCCCCAGATATGTGACTCGACACAATCCTGTCTCCGAGTGCTACAGACAATCCTTCAACCTCATGGCTTGGTTATTGCTCTGACATGCACTGTCAACTGTGGGACCTTATATAGACAGGTGTGTGCCTTTCCAAATCATGTCCAATCAATTGAATTTACCATAGGTGGACTCCAATCAAGTTGTAGGAACATCTCAACAGGATGCTCCAGAGTTCAATTTCGATTCTCATATCAAAGAGTTTTAATACTTATGTAAATAAGGTATTTTTTTTCATATTTAATACATTTACAACATTAAAAAAACTGTTTTCGCTATGTCATTATGGGGTATTGTGTGTAGATTGATTTTTTTTAATTTAATCCATTTTAGAATAAGGCTGTAACAAAGTAAAGGATTCTGAATACTTTCCGAAGGCACTGTATGCCTGATCACCGATGACAAATAAGAGCCTATAGGGAGCCGGTCAGAGACCTTGCAGTGTGGTGCCAATCCATCACCGTCAGCAAGGCAAAGGAGCTGATCGTGGACTACAGGAAACATAGGGCCGAGCACGCCCCCATTCACATCAACGGGGCTGTAATGGAGCAGGTCGAAAGCTTCCTCGGTGTCCACATCACTAAGGACCTATCATGGTCCAAACACACCAACACAGGCGTGAAGATGGCACAACAATGCCTCTTCCCCTTCTGGAGGCTGAAAAGATTTGGCATGGGCCATAGATTAGCGGAAAGCCCTACAATTGTCAAAGACTCCAGCCACCCAAGTCATACACTGTTCTCTCTAATAAAGGCATCCGCATGCTTCCCAGCCGAAACAGTTCGGAACCGTTTGTGCATATATTATGACAACATTTTTGTTCAATTTGGACTTTGGCAAGGGTTCTTTTTGGCTGTTCGGGCACATGACAAGTCTACGCCCACTCGTTGGGTATTGGTCAACAGTAGTGATTCTTCAATGAAGTGCCTGTTATAATTCAACGAGAGACAACTCGTCCTCATGCACATTTTTTCACTTGAGAAATACTGCACCAAACATCCTAGTCAGACGCAAAATTGCACGACAAAGATATCTTCTGAATTATTTTTTTATTTAACCTTTCTTTAATGACATTTTTCTTTAGTTATCTTAGATTAATTCAGACTATTTTGATGAAGAATATACTAGCTACGGCGTCTCAAAATGGATACAGTACTATTGGCGCTTTTTTCAAGTTTTTTACGCCAAAGGTCTTTTAAGGGAGTATGCGAGCACACTCGTACGGTTCACTAGGCGCAAGGCACCAGCCGAACTGAAGCATGCTGATGCCTTAACGCTCAGCAAGCGGTACAGATGCACCAAGGAACCAACAGGACCCTGAACAGCTTCTAACCACAAGCCATAAGACTGCTAAAGACTGCCAAATAGATACTTGGCCTATCTGCTTCGATCCTTTTTCACTAACTCATCACATAAGCTGCTGCTAGTGTTTACTATCTGTTACTTTATTCCTAGTTATATGTACATATCTACCTCAATTAACTCATACTAATATGTACATCGACTCGGTACTGGTACCCCTTGTATATAGCCAAGTAATTATTACTCATTGTGTATCTATTATTATTTTTCTTATTACGTTTTTTACTTTTCTATTATTTCTCTATTTTCTTTCTCTTCATTGTTGCTTAAGTAAGCATTTCACTGTTAGTACGCACCTGCTGTTTACGAAGCATGTGACAAATAAAATGTGATATCTGTCATAAGACGACGGTGGTAATAGATACCATAGCTACTTAACGCGGATCCAAGTTCAGTTTGAGAGCCATTGGTGTCATTAGCTGGATAGTAAATGTAAATCCGTGACACTGAAATGAGTATGATATGTTACGTTTGGTATGGCAACATAAGACAAATGGTTACCTAAAGGGGAATTCCCCCCTGGCTCTGCCACGGCATATACAGTACCAGTCAAAAGATTGGAAACACCTACTCATTCAAGGGTTTTTCTTTATTTTCAAAACAATGAAATAACACATATGGAATCAGGTAGTAACCAAAAAAGTGATAAACAAATCTAAAAATATTTTATATTTGAGATTCTTCAAAGTAGCCACCCTTTGCCTTGATGACAGCTTTGCAAACTCTTGGCATTCTCTCAACCAGCTTCATGTCACCTGGAATGCATTTCAATTAACAGGTGTGCCTTGTTAAAAGTTGGCTCAAAAGCATTAATCAGTTGTGTTGTGACAAGGTAGGGGTAGTATACAGGAGATAGCTCTATTTGGTAAAAGACCAAGTCCATATTATGGCAAGAACAGCTCAAATAAGCAAAGAGAAATAACAGTTCATCATTACTGTAAGTTATGAAGGTCAGTCAATGTGGAAATTTAAAGCACTTTGAACGTTTCTTCAAGTGCAGTAGCAAAAACCATCAAGGGCTATGATGAAACTGGCTCTCATGACCGCCACAGGAAAGGAAGACCCAGAGTTACCTCTGCTGCAGAGGATAAGTTCACTAGAGTTAACCGCCACAGAAATTGCAGCCCAAATAAATGCTTCAAAGAGTTCAAGTAACGGAGACATCTCAACATCAACTATTCAGAGGAGACTGTGTGAATCAGGTCTTCATGGTCGAACTGCTGCAAAGAAACCACTACTAAAGGACACCAATAAGAAGAAGAGACTTGCTTGGGCCAAGAAACACGAGCAATGAACATTAGACTGGTGGTAATCTGTCCTTTGGTCTGATGTCCAAATTTGAGATTTTTGGTTCCAACCGCCGTGTCTTTGTGAGACGCAGAGTAGGTGAGCAGATGATCTCCACATGTGTGGTTCCCACCGTGAAGCATGGATGAGGTGTGATGGTGTGGGGGTGCTTTGCTGGTGACACTGTCTGTGATTTATTTAGAATTCGTGGCACACTTAACCAGCATGGCTACCACAGCATTCTGCAGCGATACACCATCCCATCTGGTTTGCACTTATTGGGACTATCATTTGTTTTTCAACAGGACAATGACACAAAACACACCTCCAGGCTGTGTAAGGGCTATTTGACCAAGGAGAGTGATGGAGTGCTGCATCAGATGACCTGGCCTCCACAATCACCCGACCTCAACCCAACTGAGATGGTTTGGGATGAGTTGGACCGCAGAGTGAAGGAAAAGCAGCCAACAAGTGCTCAGCATATGTGGGAACTCCTTCAAGACTGTTGGAAAAGCATTCTTCATGAAGCTGGTTAAGAGAATGCCAAAAGTGTGCAAAGCTGTCATTAAACTCTTACATCTAGACGTTCCGCTAGCGGAACACCTGCTCCAATATCCAATGATAGGCGTGGCACGAATTACAAATTCCTCAAAAATCCAAAAACTTCAATTTTTCAAACATATGACTATTTTACACCATTTTAAAGACAAGACTCTCCTTTATCTAACCACACTGTCCGATTTCAAAAAGGCTTTACAGCGAAAGCAAAACATTAGATTATGTCAGCAGAGTACCCAGCCAGAAATAATCAGACACCCATTTTTCAAGCTAGCATATAATGTCACAAAAAACAAAACCACAGCTAAATGCAGCACTAACCTTTGATGATCTTCATCAGATGACACTCCTAGGACATTATGTTATACAATACATGCATGTTTTGTTCAATCAAGTTCATATTTATATCAAAAACCAGCTTTTTACATTAGCATGTGACGTTCAGAACTAGCATTCCCACCGAACACTTCCGGTGAATTTACTAAATTACTCACGATAAACGTTCACAAAAAACAACAATTATTTTAAGAATTATAGATACAGAACTCTTTTATGCAATCGCTATGTCCGATTTTAAAATAGCTTTTCGGTGAAAGCACATTTTGCAATATTCTGAGTAGATAGCCTGGCCATCATGGCTAGCTATTTTGACACCCACCAAGTTTGGTACTCACCAAACCTGATTTACTATAAGAAAAATTGGATTACCTTTGCTGTTCTTCGTCAGAATGCACTCCCAGGACTTCTACTTCAATAACAAATGTTGGTTTGGTTCCAAATAATCCATAGTTATATCCAAATAGCGGCGTTTTGTTTGTGCGTTCAAGACACTATCCGAAGGGTAAACAAGCCCGGCGCATTTCGTGACAAAAAAATTCAAAATATTCCATTACCGTACTTCGAAGCATGTCAAACGCTGTTTAAAATCAATTTGTATGCAATTTTTCTCGTAAAAAAGCGATAATATTCCGACCGGGAAACCCTGTTTTCGTTCAAAGACGAAAAAATAAAAACATGGAGTCTTCTCGTGCACGCGCCCCCAGTCTCATTGTTCTCAGATTGACCACTATCCAAATGCGCTACTGTTTTTCAGCCATGGCCTGCAAAGTCATCATTCAGCGTTCTGGCGCCTTCTGAGAGCCTATGGGAGCGTTAGAAAATGTCACGTTACAGCAGAGATCCCCTGTTTTGGATAGAGATGATCAAGAAGGCCAAGAAATAGTCAGAGAGGGCACTTCCTGTAAGGAATCTTCTCAGGTTTTGGCCTGCCAAATGAGTTCTGTTATACTCACAGACACCATTCAAACAGTTTTAGAAACTTTGGTGTGTTTTCTATCCAAAGCTAATAATTATATGCATATTCTAGTTTCTGGGCAGGAGTAATAATCAGATTAAATCGGGTACGTTTTTTTATCCGGCCATGAAAATACTGACCCCTATCCATAACAAGATAAGGCAAAGGATGGCAACTTCAAAGAATCTCAAATATTCTTGGCATTGTGCATGGTGATCTTATGCTTGTGTGCGGCTGCTCGGCCATGGAAACCCATTTCCATTTCACATGCCCTTATTCCTAAGCCCTTACCAGAAGATTCTGACCCTACCATAACGCTTGTTTACACTGAGTTGTACTGAGGTTGGAACTGCCCTTTTCATCCTCATGCTAGCTAGTCGTAGCCACCACAGCATTTTTGGAATGACAGTATCAGCCAATCAGCTCCTTTGTTGTTTAACGTGACTTGCCATTCTATAATGGCTGCTGTGGATACTGCTAGCTAGCATGAAGATGAAAAGGGCAGTTTTCGGGGAAACTAGCAGCATTTAAAATCTTCTCGATGTATCAGTGTGGATAAAGATACAATTTGAAGAACAGTGGCATATCCCATCCCTGAATTAAGGTACATTTTCCGACCGACATCTCGTGCCAGCACCACTGTGGCTTACCCCAGTGCAGCTCAGTGTAAACAAGCGCAACAGCAGGGTGAAAAGGGCAGTTTTACACGAAATGTGTGATTGATGTGGGAGGGATTCTGCAGCATTCAATAGTAGCCTATCAAACCCTTTTTTATTAATATCAAACATCTTGACAGAGGTTGGATTTTGGATGTTAATGTGTAAAGGATGTCACACTGCTTGCTTAGTGAGTAGGCATACCACTTCCTCCTGATTCAGCTCATACCAAGGCTCAAACCCAGGAACTCTGCCTCGCAAACACACAGCGGTCACCCTAAAGCATCTTACCCAGTCGTGCCCACGAAAAGCTAGCTATTCGCCAGCGCAAGTGGAGACACTTCAGGTTGAGGAGTGAGTTTCACAGAACCCCATCTGCTACATAAACTCAGCAAAACAAGAAACATCTTCTCACTGTCAACTGCGTTTATTTTCAGCAAATTTAACATGTGTAAATATTTGTATGAACATAACAAGATTCAACAACTGAGATAAACTTAATAAGTTTCACAGACATGTGACTAACAGAAATATAATAATGTGTCCCTGAACAACGGGGGGGGGGGTGTCAAAATCAAAAGTAACAGTCAGTATCTGGTTTGGCCACCAGCTGCATTAAGTACTGCAGTGCATCTCCTCCTCATGGACTGCACAAGATGTACCAGTTCTTGCTGTGAGATGTTACCCCACTCTTCCACCAAGGCACCTACAAGTTCCCAGACTTTACTGGGGGGAATGTCCCTAGCCCTCACCCTCCGATGCAACAGGTCCCAGACGTGTTCAATGGGATTGAGATCCAGTCTCTTCTCTGGCTATAGCAGAACACTGACATTCCTGTCTTGCAGGAAATCACACACAAAACTAGCAGTATGGCTGGTGGCATTGTCATGCTGGAGGGTCATGTCAGGATGAGCCTGCCGGAAGGCTACCACATGAGGGAGGAGGATGTCTTCCCTGTAACACACAGTGTTGAGACTGTCAGCAATGACAACAAGCTCAGTCCGATGATGCTGTGACACACAGCCCCAGACCATGACGGACCCTCCACCTCCAAATCGATCCCGCTCCAGAGTACAGGCCTCGGTGTAACGCTCATTCCTTCGATGATAAATGCGAATCCGACCATCACCTCTGGTGAGACAAAACCGCGACTCGTCAGTGAAGAGCACTTTTTGCCAGTCCTGTCTGGTCCAGCGACGGTGGGTTTGTGCCCATAGGCGACGTTGTTGCTGGTGATGTCTGGTGAGGACCTGCCTTACAACAGGCCTACAAGCCATCATTACAGCCTCTCTCAGCCTATTGCGGACAGTCTGAGCACTGATGGAGGGATTTTGCATTCCCGGTATAACTCGGGAAGTTGTTGTTGCCATCCTGTACCTATCCCGCAGGTGTGATGTTCGGATGTACCGATCCTGTGCAGGTGTTGTTACACATGGTCTGCCACTGCGAGGACAAGCAGCTGTCCATCCTGTCTCCCTGTAGCACTGTCTTAGGCGTCTCACAGTACGGAAATTGCAATTTATTGCCCTTGCCACATCTGCAGTCCTCATGCCTCCTTGCAGCATGCCTAAGGCACGTTCACGCAGATGAGCAGGGACCCTGTGGGGCATCTTTCTTTTGGTGTTTTTCAGAGTCAGTAGAAAGGCCTCTTTATTGTTAGTGTCATGCATTTTCATAACTGTGACCTTAATTGCCTACCGTCTGTAAGCTGTTAGTGTCTTAACCTCTACGGGCCACGGGGGCAGTATTGAGAATTTTGAAAGAAATATGTGCCCATTTTTAACTGCCTCCTACACCAACTCAGAAGCTAGGATATGCATATTATTAACACATTCGGATAGAAAACACTCTGAATTTTCTAAAACAGTTTGAATGGTGTCTGTAAGTATAACAAAACTCATATTGCAGGCAAAAACCTGTGAAAAATAGATTAAAAAAAAAGAGAATTTTGTGACTGTACTATTTAGTGTCATTGTTTTAAAGATACCACAGTGAGAAAGGATTCAGTTCGCAACTCCTACTGCTTCCACTAGATGTCAACGATCTTTAGAAAGTTGTTTGAAGCATCTGTGATAAATACACACCGAATTAGAAAGCTTACAAGTTGACACGTCATCACTTCATTTTTTGCGCCTGCGCATGAATCTGAGAAGAGTGCCTTTGTCATTATCGTTTATTCTAGACACTTGATAGGTTGTGTGAAAATATTACTGATGTTTACTGATGTTTCACGTTAAAAATGGAACAAAAGATTAGTGCTAAACAACGTTTGACATGTTTAAACAAACGTAAATAGATTATTTACTAGGTTTTCTTTAGTTTTTCGACGTGACTTTACACTGCCCACCTCATTTTGTGGGAGCCTACTGAACGCTAACTATTTGGACATAAATTATGAACTTTGTCAAAAGAAACCACATTTGTTCTGGACCTGGGATCTCTGGCAGCGCCTTCTGATGGAGATAATCAAAGGTAAGGGGATATTTAGAATGTTATTATCGATATTAGATGATGCTAATGCTAACGGTATAGCTTAGCTTAGCTTAGCATATAGCTTATTGTTGTTAGCATAGTACCCAGTTTATACAAAATGTGATTTCCCAGTAAAGTTATTTTGAGATCTGGCCCTTCGGTAGCAATTACGAGATGATAATATATTATTCTTTGAATGACAATATTATAATTTACCAATGTTTTCGAATAGTAATTCCGTGATTTGTAATGCTGGATTCACTGGGTGCATTCGAGCCGAAAAAAAGTCTGAATTTCACCGCGACTGTAAATGCTGTTTTTGGATATAAATATGAACTTGATGGAACTAAAAATGCATGTATTGTATAACATAATGTCCTATGAGTGTCATCTGATGCAGATTGTCAAAGGTAAGTGCATAATTCTAGCTAGTTTTCTGTCTGTTGATGCCCTTCTTTGAATTGGCTAAACATTACACGCAGCTATTGTCAATGTACTCTCCTCACATAACCTAACTTTATGCATTCTCCGTAATGCCTCTGAAAATCGGACAGCGTGGTTAGATTTAGGAGATATATCTTTCAAATGGAGGAAAATAGTTGATTATTTGATTTTTTGAAATGATTACTCTTGCAGTTTTGAATTCCCCGCCATGGTCACATGACAATGAATCCCAATACCGGGATAAGATCGGGATAAGATCCTCAACAGGTTAACGACCGTTCCACAGGTGCATGTTCATGAATTGTTTATGGTTCATTGAACATTCATGGGAAACAGTTTTTAAACCCTTTACAATGAAGATCTGTGAAGTTATTTGGATTTTTACAAATTTTCTATGAAAGACAGCGTCCTGAAAAAGGGACATTTATTTTTTGCTGAGTTTCTGAGCATGTGCAGGTGTAGTCAGACTGTTGCCACACTAGAAGTCATTACAGCATTGAGAGAGAGAGGGTGTATATTATCATTGGTATGTACATTATTAAATGAATGTACATTTTCATTGGCATAATGTCTGATGAGGGAAATGCTTGTATATTTTTCCATACATGAAGGGAACATTTTGGCATTTGCTGTATGATTGATGAGAAACTCCATATTGCAAATGTACGGTCCCTTCCTAGACGTCTGCGAATGTTTGTAAAATTCGCGGACGGCGGCGGGCCGTGCACCGGGGCCAGATCTTCCGGGAAGTCATCGAACGAAGTCTCTTGGACATTCGGTTTCCGTTTTATAAAATGTTCACATTTTGGTAATTTTTCCACTGTCCCGGAAAATACCACCAGAGGGTGAAGAGAATCATATTGCAAATGTACAAAACGTCACCAATCATGACGTGGCCTTTTCTCCTAAACGAAAAGACTTCAAAGACGAAACTTTGTGAGCATAGGTTTGGCATAATGGGCAGTTGGCCCCGAACAAGATGGAGTCGAGGCCTCAACGCTTTTTGAGTTAAGGCCATTTTTCTGGGATTAAAGGTAAAAAATGAAAATAGAGCGCTAATTTGACCGCTTCACGTCAAAGTACATAAACCTACAGTACATTTGCAATATGACTCAACAGTGAAAAAACATCACCAAATGGACATGATGAAATCAACACAATGTGCAATGGAGAGGAACCACAGTCACTGCCCGGCCATCCCGAGTTCATCAGGCCAGTTAATTATGCATTTATGCAGTATTTTTGAGCATGTCAAATTCGTGATGGTAAATGCCCATTGAAACATATTGCAAATGGACAGTACATTTGCAATATAATTCAACAGTGAAAAAACATCACCAAATGGACATGATGAAATCAACACAATGAGCGATGGAGAGGAACCACTATCACTGCCTGGCCATCTCGAGTTCATCGGGCCAGTCAATTATGCATTTCTGCAGTACTTTTGAGCATGTCAAATTCGTGATGGTAAATGCCCATTGAAACATATTGCAAATGGACAGCTGTGCACCTGGTGATTGGAATGGGTTATCAGAAGCACATTTTTAAAATGGTTTTTAATGCCTTTAGGGGGAGCAATGGGTCTACGGTTGGGTAGGAAGCACCCCCCACCTGTGCCCATCCAATAGGGGGCGCCCCTGGTCATTTTGGATCTTTTTCAAAAAATCATTAAAAAACAGAGTCCCACTTCTCCCTCATCATACATGACAAATAGACCATCTAGGTTGATTCATGGCTTAACATAGGGCTATATATCCTTTGGTCAGTATAAATGCCATTTGGACATGGTTCACTGACTTTTGGGTTTGGAAACGGACTTCCTATGATCATACATGGCAAATGGACAAAACTTCCTGATTTGGCACATTCAATACTTTCATATTGCATTTGGACATTTCTTACGGCATTTGGCAAAAAAATAGAAAACAAAGTGACTTTTGACTTCCTACGAAATCATATTGCAAATGGACAAAACATATGCCTTATGGACAAGTAAAAAAAAAAATCTAAAGAATTTCGAAAAACGGTCCAGAAAGCACTTTTTTAACTTCTTGGGGCTATGTGGGACGCTAGCGTGCCACCCGTGGCGCACCCTATCAACAGCAGGTGCATTTCAAGAGCGGCAAATTTGAAACCAAATAAATGTCAAAATTCAAATTTCTCAAACATACAACTAACTTACACCCTTTGAAAGATAAACATCTCCTTAATCTAACCACGTTGTCCGATTTCAAAAAGGTTTTACGGCGAAAGCATAAAGTTAGGTTATGTTAGGAGGGTACATTGACAATAGCTGTGTGTAATGTATTGTCAATTCAAAGACAGGCGTCACCAAAACCATAAAATCAGCTAAAATTATGCACTAACCTTTTACAATCTCCATCAGATGACACTCCTAGGACATTATGTTAGACAATGCATGCATTTTTAGTTCTATCAAGTTCATATTTATATCCAAAAACAGCGTTTTACTATGGCGTTGATGTTCAGGAAATCGTTTCCCTCCAATAACCGGCAGTCAAGTCATGACAACAAAATAATTAATTAATATTAGAAAACATTGGTAAAATATTATATTGTCATTCAAAGAATTATAGATTTACATCTCTTGAACGCAATCGACTTGCCAGATTTAAAAATAACCTTACTGGGAAATCACACTTTGCAATAATCTGAGCACTGCGCCCAGAAAAATACGCTTTGCGATACAGACTAACCGCCATGTTGGAGAGATCTAAAATCGAAAATACTATGTAAATAATCCATTACCTTTTGATTGTCTTCATCAGATGTCACTTCCAGGAATCCCAGGTCCATAACGAATGTAGTTTTGTTCAAAAAAGTTCATCATTTATGTCCAAAAAGCTTCGTGTTGTTAGCACATGATCTAAGCCAGCCGGACTTCACTTCACTTCACGAACGGAAAAATATATTTACGTTCGTTCAAACATGTCAAACGTTGTATCGCATAAATCATTAGTGCCTTTTTTAACCAGAACATGAAAAAAATCAAGGCGGACGATTGCGTTCTCTTTTAAACCGTATTGGAACGAGAGTACCCAACATGAACTCGTGCGCCAGGTGTCTAATGGGCCATCACCGTTCCATTGCTCTTGTTCGGTCAGATCTCACAGTATAAGACTCAAAACACTTTGTAAAGGCTGGTGACATCTAGTGGAAGCAATAGGAAGTGCCAAAACATTCCTCAGCCCCTTTGTTTTTCAATGGCATAGGCTTAAAGTCAATTCAACACATCAGGTATCCACTTCCTGTCAGAATCTGTCTCAGGGTTTTGCCTGCCAAATGAGTTCTGTTATACTCACAGACACCATTCAAACAGTTTTAGAAACTTGAGGGTGTTTTCTATCCATATATAATAAGTATATGCATATTCTAGTTACTGGGTAGGATTAGTAACCAGATTAAATCGGGTACATTTTTTTATCCAGCCGTGAAAATACTGCCCCCTATACCCTAACAGGTTAAGGGGGTGATACGTTTTTGTAAAAAAAAAACATATTTTCAAAATTGTACTCTTGGGTCTTGACTTGTGTTACATTTGCAATAAGAAAATTCACGGTGGAGCGCGCTCGCCATCTATTGGATTTTTGCTGTGTGACACTTGGCATTTGCCATATGACATTTGGAATATGTTTTCAATGAAACGGCATCCAAATGAGTGGTATTGCACATCGTGTATATGTTTCGTATGGTGCCAATATGTTCCCATTCATTTTTGTCCATTTCAGGGGGGTCTTCCCTTACATTGATACGGACCCTCACAAAAAACTTACTAAAGCATTAACAAATACATAAGTGCTAATAAAACAAATATGGTAAGAGCAGATTACCATCCAACAAATGGATTGTAAATGGATTGTAGAATTTCACATGGTTGAAGTGGTATGGCCTTCTTTCCTATACATATTTTGGAAACACCACCAGTCTCTTCTGATCTAGTCTCAATTATCTAGGCTTTTGAACAAGACATCTAATCTATAAGGCAAGAGGTGAACTTTCACATCAGGTGCTGTCTGATAACTCCACTAATCAAATCAAATTGTATTTGTCACATGCGCTGAACACAACAGGTGTAGACCTTACCATGAAATGCTTAATTACAAGCCCTTAAAACCAACAATACACCTCATGAAATAGAGTTAAGAAAATATACTACTTCTAGTTTCTACCAAAAGTAAATTAACAGTCAGTCCAGCCATCCCAATGCCAGACACTTGGGAAGGCTGCGTTTTAGGCTGATTACATTGCAGACGCCTGCCATTGGTTGATCCAGTCATTGATTGATGCAATGCCACTTCTGCAATATAGTCTGCATGGAACAAGACCTTGATCTTCCTGTGACCCGTCTGGGGTTAGAGGTCAGAGATGAAATTCTAGAAAGTGAAAGTCAAGTGCTAATTGGCTAAATTGGAAGATTGGCTGTCATTCATCATATTATTGAATTAACTTTCACCCAAACCCAGTCTTCCCCAATATAGACTGGCTTATTATTATTATTTGACACAACGTTGCAGTACCTACAGTACAATGTTTCAGTAGTGAAATGCACTCCAGAGTACATTAGGTTATTAAGCAGGTGCGTTGGAGCTTCTCTACTTAAAATATGCCATATAGCAGACAAGTTACCTGTAAGGCAATTTAGGCAAAGCTAATCAGGTGAACGTTTAAAGAGAAGTTGTGGCCTTTTGTTCTTTCAGCAGTCTCTAAAAGACGTCTGACTACATGAGTAGTGTTTGTTGGCGGGGGTTACCGACTGGTATACAAATACATGCTGACATTTACATAATTTATTCCCCTAATGCAAATATTAACTTGTCGAGTGCACTTTAATTATACGGCATTCAATCACTAATATGAAACATCTCCATAATATGACAGAGATTGAGTTATACAGATGATTTATAGTCATCTGACATCAATCCATAAACTCTTGGGAGAAGCAATACTTTCAGTTAAACACATGCAACTGGCATAGTAGGACAGCTGGGGCAGACAGAGGACATGTCATTTCCTGATATTCTCACATAGATTATGTTCGAAAATCTGTTTAATCAGTCTCTCATGCCAAGGCAACCAATTCCACTCATATACCTATTTTTCAGACCGAGGTAAAGTTGGTTTTATATTCACACATTCAGACATTCAACAGACATTCGCCAAAAGCCATTAACAAATGTAAAAATCATTCACCAATTCACCGTTTGTCACAGAAGCATCAAACTAGATATGATTTATTCTATAAATGTCTAGCATACTTTTACAACCTTTGTTTTGAGGAAAAATTTCAGGTGAACTAATTCAGTGATTGTCACAGAAAAAAGTGAAAATATGCATATATTTGCAATAACTTTAAAGAAATTTTCATTTCAAGTGCAATTTGTTCTATATGAAGTCAGACAATGTTTATATAAAGTTGTACAATGTTTACAATTTTAAATTGTATGCCAAATCAATGTTTGCATTTTTAGTGCAACAGTTGCACATTTTAAAGTAGTTACAAGGCACAACAGTCATTTATACGTCTCTAATTTAACAGCAAAGAGGCCACTTCCAATTATTTGCTATTTTGGCTTTGTTGAAGTCCTTTGTCATTCCCAGATAAGCTGAATGGTACCATCTCCTGGGGTAATAGATTCAACTGTTCAACACTCAAAGCCAAATGTTTAATACCCCGGGTATTCCCAGAACACATTCTGGAAAGTCTATAGACATAGGTACAAACCCCTATGCATCTGCAAAAGTGTGATTTGAAAACTTTTGATGAAACTGGGGAAGGAGATAGACTGTTCAAGTTTTTATGCCAGTTGGAGTTTATTACAGTCAGTACACGTTTTGGAACTTTTTGTTTTCTGGCCATTTTGAGCCTGTAATCGAACCCACAAATGCTGATGCTCCAGATACTCAAGTCTAAAGAAGGCCAGTTTTATTGCTTCTTTAATCAGGACAACAGTTTTCAGCTGTGCTAACAATTACAAAAGGGTTTTGTAATGATTAATTAGCCTTTTAAAATAATACATTTGGATTAGCTATTGGAACACAGGAGTGATGGTTGCTGATAATGGGCCTCTGTACTGTACACCTATGTAGATACTCCATAAAGAAATCAGCCGTTTCCAGCTACAATAGTCATTTATAACATTAACAATGTCACCACTGTATTTGTGACCAATTTGATGTTATTTTAATGGACAAAAAACAAGGACATTTCTAAGTGACCCCAAACTTTTGAACGGTAGTGTATGTTATGGTTAGTTTTCCTTATGTCACTGTGGAATGTCCATGTTGATCCTCTTGGTTGTGTTGGTCCTCTTGATCCATCCACCTGTCTTCTTTGTTAGTCAGGCCTGATCCCTTCATCCCGTAGTTTTTTCCTATAATCTAATTTAGAAGATGCAGAATTTTATGCCAGGCTCCTTCTAATAAGATATCAAATCAAATGTATTTATATAGCCCTTCTTACATCAGCTGATATCTCAAAGTGCTGTACAGAAACCCAGCCTAAAACCCCAAACAGCAAGCAATGCAGGTGTATGTCAGGTCTGTCGTAAAAAGTGGACCAAAACGCAGCGGGTATATGAATACTCATCTTCTTTTATTAGAAGAAAAAAAATAAAACACTTTTTCAAAAACAACGACGAAAAACAGTCCTGTAAGGCTTACAGCTATACACTAAAACAAACATAGAATAATATTAACATAGATCATAACCCAAAAAACCCAGAAACACACAAAACAAACACACCCCTGCCACGTCCTGACCATACTACAATAACAAAATGAACCCTTACTGGTCAGGACGTGACAGTACCCCCCCCCCCCCCAAAGGTGCAGACCCCGAATGCACCTTAACCAAAAGACCCCAACAATAACCCCCCCCCAAAAAAAAAAACTAAAGGGAGGGAAGGGAGGGTGGCCACTGTCACCGACTGTTCCTGTGCAAACACCCCCCCTTCCCCAAACTCCCCCCGGCTCTGGTTCCGGCCCTAGTCCCCAACCTAACCTGTCCACCCCCGCTGAAGGCTCTGGGCTGAGGAGCGATTCTGGCGGCGCCGGACTGGTGGGCGACTCTGGCAGCTCCGGACTGTAGGCACTGTCGCCGGAAGCTCTAGACGGGGCACTGTCGCCGGAAGCTCTAGACGGGGCACTGTTGCCGGAAGCTCTAGACGGGGCACTGCGCACTAAAGGCCTGGTGCGTG
Organism: Salmo trutta; assembly: GCF_901001165.1. Taxonomy (NCBI): domain Eukaryota; kingdom Metazoa; phylum Chordata; class Actinopteri; order Salmoniformes; family Salmonidae; genus Salmo; species Salmo trutta. Next base: position 30,874,222 of record NC_042963.1, read on the forward strand.
GGGCCGGCTTTGGAGGCGCCAGACTAGGGACGTGCACCACAGGGCTAGTGCGAGGAGCAGGAACAGGACATACTGGACTGGGCAGGCGCACTAAAGGCCTGGTGCATGGGGCTGGCTTTGGAGGTGCCAGGCTGGTGACACGCACCTCAAGGCTAGTGCAAGGAACAGGAACTGGATACACGGGGCCTTGACTACACACACAACCTGCACAACCCGTTCTGGCTGGATTGTTAACATAGCTTGGCACGGGCGGAGTGCTGGCACAGGGCGAACTGGGCTGTGCTGAGACATGATAGCTGCGGTGCGTATTTCCGCATAGCTCGGTGCCTTCATGATCCTTTGCTCCCCATAATAAGCACGGGGAGTTGGCTCAGGTCTACGACCTGACTTAGCCATACTACCTGTGTGCCCCCCCCAAAAAAAAATTTGGGGGCTGCCTCTCGCACTCGCCAATCCGTGCGTATAACGCCTCGTAATGGCGCCGCTCCGCCTTGGCTGCCTCCAGCTCCTCCTTAGGGCGTTGGTACTCCCCAGCCTGGTGCCATGGTCCTGCCCCATCCAGGATCTCCTCCCAGGTCCATGACTCCCTATAGCTCCTTTGCTGCTCCTTTTTGCGCTGCTTGGTCCTCGTTTGGTGGGTAGTTCTGTCAGGTTTGTTGTAAAAAGTGGACCAAAACGCAGCGGGTATATGAATACTCATCTTCTTTTATTAGAAAATATATATATATATATATATATATATATAATACTTTTTCAAAAACAACGACGAAAAACAGTCCTGTAAGGCTCACAGCTATACACGGAACAACTACCCACAAAACCCAGGGAAAAAACACCCCTACTAAATAGGACCTTCAATTAGAGGCAACGAGGAACAGCTGCCTCTAAACATAGCTCTGTAGCGGGTCTATTATGCACCACAGGAGAACCAAGAAATGAAGAGTGACACCACGGCTGTCTTTTAGGCTTTTATGTTGATCTGCAATAGTATTGTGAAAAGACAGGACAGGAACACATCAGTCTGCAATGCACCACCTGACAAGCTGTTCTTTCTCTCTTAGTGTTTTCTCAGACTCTCACAATCACACTCATACATAAAGCCATAATGTATAGTATAAAATAATAACCAGTCCTTAATACAAAGAATGTATAATCTTAATTCTTAGACAATAGAACCATACCTGCAATAGTATTGTGAAAAGAAAAGACAGGACAGGAACACACGTCTCCAATGCACCACCTGACAAGCTGTTCTACACAGGAGCATGAAGAAAGGTAAAACACATATCCTGTCTCACATCCCCAATACATTGCTAGGTGCTTTCAGTGTTGACAGTACCAAAATACAACAACTCATGTACAAAAGCACTGCAACACAAACAAGTTACAACGTGAAATCGCCTTTATCCCATTCAGACCTTAGAGGGCCAAAACTACATCTCCCATAATGCAACACCATCACCAGTCAGCAGCTCAGCTAGCCGTCTGCATCACAGAAAGGCATGCTAGCTAGCAACACTTTTAGCACTCTATAAACTATATTAATAACAACAATAAAACTGAAAGTTACGTGTTTCAATAGTCTCACGTTGGGACGTTTTATTTATTTCACATTACGGACTTCTACAAAGGAGTAATCTGCAACACATACCTTTCTCTCTCAGTGTTTTCTCAGACTAAGGAGAACGGGAGCTACGGGTAGTACCAGGGTGTTAGTAGGTGACATAAGCACCCAGATTAAATAAAATAAATGTAATGAAACAAAACCCGAAGATGTTTACATCATTCAGCTACTGTAGCTGCCTACCTAACATCAACAGGCATCACCAGTAGCGCAACAATTAAAATTAGAAACCAAAAGTAAAGTTCCTGGCGATCATAGCAATCTGACTCCCCCCTTCTGTCTGAACTTGGAATATTCCTGTTTGCGGGCTTGGGCCACTGACCCTTAACCTGGTTGTTCTGTTCTGCGTTGTGTACTATTCTAATAATTTGAAGTTTGATGGAATAACCATTTTAACTCTACTACAGATCATAACCCCAAAAAACCCAAAACAAACACACCCCTGCCACGTCCTCACCATACTACAATAACAAAATGACCCCTTACTGGTCAGGACGTGACAGTGTAGAAGCACGGTGGCTAGGAAAAACTCCCTAGAAAGGCCAGAACCTAGGAAGAAACCTAGAGAGGAACCAGGCTATGAGGGGTGGCCAGTCCTCTTCTGGCTGTGCCGGGTGTAGATTATAACAGAACATGGCCAAGATGTTCAAATGTTCATAAATTACCAGCATTGTCAAATAATAATAATAATAGCAATGGTTGTCGAGGGTGCAACAAGTCAGCACCTCAAGAGTAAATGTCAGTTGGCTTTTTATAGCCGATCATTCAGAGTATCTCTACCGCTCCTGCTGTCTCTAGAGAGTTGAAAACAGCAGGTCTGGGACAGGTAGGACGTCCGGTGAACAGGTCAGGGTTCCATAGCCGCAGGCAGAACAGTTGAAACTGGAACAGACTCGTTAGAACTTTGACCACACGCCCTCTAGACGAACTACATGCCCTCTATCAAGTCAAAACTGGATTTTTTCCTCAAAACAACGTTTGTAAAAGTATGCTAGACATTTATAGAATAAACCACATCCATTTTCATGTTTCTGTGACAATCAATTAGTTATTGATTTTTACCATTTTAAATGGCTTTTGGCGAATGTCTGTTGAATGTCCAAATGTGTGAATATGAAACCAACTTTACCTCGGAATTTTTCAGACCCTTTCCCTGTATAAGAAAGGTATGGTTATCATTTGTTGAATGTTGTGCAACAAAGTCAACATAAGACGTACCCTCACAGGAAAAATATTATTTTATATTAATTATTTTCTATTCTATACTAAACCTTTGCATGCCTGGTCCAGAAACACAGGATCAATTTAAGATCTGGAATTGACAGTGGCCCAATTCAGTCACAATCTTGATTCTAACCTGAGGATAAGGCGAAGTCAGTATAGGCTACTATAACGTTTCCCAGGGAATAAAAAAATAAACATCACCCGCTCAACCCCGCCAGGGTTCGAGGGGAAAGGCGATAACAAAAGGCCATTAACAGTTCGTTCAACCTTCACCCGAATACATGTAGAAGACAGAAGATTACAAAAGCCATCACCTAGACGAAAATAAAGGAGATCGCAGCTTTGTGCTTTTTTCATGGTCAGCTGACAATTTATCCACCAATCATAAGTCGTATAGGGTTGTAACTACATCAAATTGAAGCTGCGACTTTTATGTAAAATAATAGGCTGTATATAGCCTACCGACTGGAAACATAGTTGTGTAGATTGCGATCGTCCGAGGAAACTACAGCAGTAAGTAGTAGGCGACCCGTATCTACCTATTGCTCTCATCTCCTTCTATTGACGTTGGATTAGATACTGATCTGGAGTTTACTGTATTCTACAGGCTATCAATTTCACTGAGCCTTATGCAATCTGTAATTGTAGTCAGCCAATAGGGCAGTCTCAGTCAATTTAGCAAACTGTATTTTTATTCCTTGATCATGACTCTCATTTCCATTACACATCATTGGAGGAAGGCGTCAGTAATTAGTGTTTTTGTAAGAGCCCCTACGCTCGGTCTGAACATTAACACGCGTTGCTTGCGGTACGGTTTTGGGAACATATCAGCGAGAAACAATTTTCAAAAAACAAAACCTTCAAATTGATACACACCTTTACAGGGTTATTGTTCCCACACGACCATAGCCGATCTCCACGTTATAGTGTGGAAGACGGAGGGACCACTTGTGCTAATTAACTATCTAGTACGAGCCAAACACCTGTGTGTAACATAAAGAAGGCTGCCAGAAATGTGTTAGCGCTGTTGGCTGCCACAATGATAAAGCCGGTTAAAACTGTGTAGCCTACAGTGTGTGTAATTTGATGTGATATGAAAGTAAAGTGCTTTATGTTTCTAGAACCGTATCGCAACTGAGAATCGATGCACGTTTAGATGGCTGTCAGAGCCAGTCTACTTCTGAAAATAACATTCTGAATAAGTTCCTTGGACCTTAACAAGTATGGGGAATGTTTAGGCTCCTAAATAGTAGGCCTACATATTGAGTTAGTTAGGCCTATGCGTTGCATGCAGAATTTCTACTAGCCTGTTTTTGTTGCCCAATGTAAATAGACTGTTGTCTGGTTGATCCAAAATATATACCCTGATTGGATTTTGCCATTTTTCACTGGAAGCTTTTGTAAAAGAACACGTTATCATTTAAAAAATATAGAAGCACACTTCTATACAATCATTGTCGGTAAGATTGCTTTCACTAATCTTGTTACAATGCATGCCAATCTTGCTTGTTATCCTCAGGAATTTGTTTGAAAATCGAGCTCAAATGAATGGTAATCAGATTATACATCAACCTGCAACTGTACATTCCAGCCACAATCTATTGTTGTAAAATCATATGATAAGAGTGGACTTTGGACAGTATAAATCAATCATAAAACATTGGAATTGATCTAACATGTACAGATTACCTCAACTAGCCTGTACCCCTGCACACTGACTCGGTACTGGTGCACCCTGTATATAGCCTCCTTATTGTGTTACTTTTAATAATTACTTTTTATTTTAGTCTACTTGGTAAATATTTTCTTCTTGAACTGCACTGTTGGTTAGGGGCTTGTAAGTTATAATTTCATGGTAAAGTCTACACTTGTTGTATTAGGCTCATGTGGCAAATAAAGTTTGATAAAGCAAAAATGCAAAAGTGCCAGCCAGGGCTTGTGAAAAGAAAACATGTATGGTAGCCTGCATTATACAATAAATGTGTTTTCTTTTAAGACATGAAGGGCGAAGTCACTCAAATGAACAGCAAAGGTCAGGTCCCTGTCCAAATGAACCCAAGCAGTCAAAGACCGGTAAGAACATCCCCCCTGAATCATGCAGTGTAATTGACATCTGGATGTTTACAATTCATTTGTTGAACCTTGTAAGACTGAGTCATAGACGGTCTCTTTCTAGCCTGGGTAGCAGTCTGTTTAGCTAACATTTCACTCCTTGTACTCTGTGCCATTGTTTTGCAATGACACATAGCAGGCTAAAAGGAGTGACCTATGCTACTTAACTGTACTTCTCTGGATACACGTCAGTACAGGTCTAACTTGTAGGACTGCATTTCATTATATCCAGTGCAGAGGGAATTCTAGATACAGTTTATACACATGATGATGTGAGTTGAGGGAATAGTGATCATTGCAGAAGGTGACTTGAAAAGTAGAGTTGTGGAGACAACCTGACTGATGGGCCAGAGAGCAGATTTTTTTTAAATAATAGTTGTTTTCTCTTCCTATAGGAGGCCCAAGGAGGCCTGTTGGACTCAGTGATGAAAGCGGTTATCATCATTGGATCTGGCCTCTTTGTCCTGGCAGCCTTTGGGAACTCCTTAACATGGTAATAACAACAAACATCCACTGTAGGGACAGGGATGATTTCAGAACAAACATTAACCAATGCGATATTTACACTGTGAACACTGGAATAATATTAGTTCCATTTAGAGTAATAAGAACAATATTGAATTATTATTGCAACCACAGATTTGTGGGACTAGTTGTAACCATAGCCTTTTCCCTGTGCCTCCCAGGCATCTGCAGAGGTTTTGGGGAGCATCAGGAGACTTCTGGCAAAACCAGTGGACCAAAGTACACCGGAGGTGGGAGGGACACGAGACAGCCTTGTTCTATGCCGGTAAGAGACAATGTAACTGGTGGGATCTGAAGCCCGGTGTCCTGCTGGAAATAACATCTGACATAAACTAAAGGAAGTATTATGTGCTGCACAAAGGAACAGGAAGAAATAGACTGTGGTGAGCAGCCCAGTACAACTCTCTCATGGAATTCTGATGTTCCACAGCTCTGATATCTGGGTGATATAATAAAGACAAACAACGTAAAAAGTTCAGGCTTCTTTCTTCTTCTCCCCAGAATTGAGTTGTGAACTATATTTATGTTCCGTCCATTATTAGGCACAAACATCTGTCTAGAGATGATGTCATGTGATTTGTAAAGGCTGGGTCTCAAATGGCACCCTATTCCCTACATACTGCCCTATGGGCCCTAGTCAAAAGTAGTGCACTATAAAGGCAAAATAGTGACTGTTTTGGCACTTCAGTCACCATCTTTGGTTTTATATCATTTTTATGAGATGTTAATGTACTGATTGAGTGAAACCTGCTGAGCTGTTCTTAGACAATGTTAGGGCATGCTGTTTCTTGAATTGGTTCATGTGTACATGATGCGGTTGTTGTATTGTATGTAATGCATTGATTTTGGTTGTGCTGAACAGGGGCGATGTTTGTGCCTTTTGCGGCTTTCTGGGGGTCCAATCTTCTGCTCATGCTGGTTGATTACACTGGAATGCCCAACTTCATCACCCGTTACAGAATACAGGTGGACAAGAACAACCCGGTACAGTCAGTCTAATCCAGTTTTACACACCTGTATCTCACCAAGACCTTCATTTAGTACAGTAGACAGGAAGGGCTCTAATCAGGATCATCCTTCTGAAAGCCTCACATTTCACTCTAGTGAAAGGAGTTTTGTGTGTGTGTGTGTGCTCTCACGTGCGTGTGTGTTTGTACTAGCATGTGTGTTGTGAAATTCAGTGTCATCATAAATGGGGCCAGGAGGTTCTCTCCTGATCATGTTCAGGTCCCGTGGTCAGGAAAAACTCAGGTCTCTATGAACGGCATGTCCATCAGTCGATCGGACCAATGTCCTCTTACTGAGTTTGATTAATAGATGTTGTTTTACAGGACACTAGTGAGAGAACGACTGCCATTACTGAATATCGCTGGTTACTTAAAGTGTTTACCCTGCCATCTCCTGCAATCTGTGGAAGATTAGATACTTAAGTGACATTGTGTTACTCAAAGCGCTTATCAGTCATAAACATTACCTGTTTATAATATATGCCAAATGCAGCTAGATATACTCACCAAATAATGTAGCCAGATATTGAAGAACTGCCCTGTGAGTTTCAAAGGTCAGTGATGATTTTTGAATGTGAGGGTGCAAAGCTCAGAAAACATGAGACCGGACTGAGGATAACTATACTTTACCAACTGGACATAACCTCTTTATCTGATTTATAAAGCATAGATCTGTTTAATTCATTTGGAATAAATATATTTCTGAATTAACATTACTATGATGTTACTATGGTCTCTCTAAATCAGCTATACAGTGATGTATGTAGCGGGTGTTTGATTTGTACATCTGTGGATTTGTCATGGACACCATCCAAATTCTTTCAGACGGATGAACACACTATCAACAAATGACTTTATTGCTACGTTGTGGTTTCCTAAGAAAGATTGATGGTGTTAGCTAGAGTAATTATATTCTAAGTACACAACAAACGAGCGTAGCCGCAGGAAGATGTTAAAAAATAAAATAGGACCCCTACTTACATCTTAAAAACTAGCAGAAATTGAAGACTTTGAAGTAAACAAAACAAGTTCAACTAAGTGAACAATAAACAAGAAGACTAATGATTGCAGAAATGGGTGATGATAATTGATTACTTGAAGAAAACGGAGACTTTGCCACTAAAACTGTCCACATCCCGTAGGTTGACCCAGTGAAGCTGCGCCACGCTGTGAAGACGGTGGTCCTCAACCAGCTCTTCATCTCTGCTCCCATGGTGGTGGTGTGCTGGGCAGTTATGTTTTCTAGGGGGAATCCCTGCGGCCCAGAGCTGCCCACCTTCCACCGAGGCCTGTTGGAGATGGCCTTCTGCACCGTGTTGGAGGAGCTTTTGTTCTACTACTCACACAGGTAGTGGCTGAGGAGGGGGGCAGCATGGTTTCTCATATCCAATACAGGGCCTTGTCAGGAATAATTGATTGGTGTGGAAAATGCTGTACCCAAAGATAAGCGAACGATTACGATGTTTAATAGATTAACAATAGACAGACATATGCATATGGGGAAAGAGACACGTTCCTCTGAGAGGTTCCAAAGACAAGATACTCATGACAGTGTCTTCACAATGTATTACTACCCCTTGCCTTATTCCACATTGTGTTGTTGCAGCCTGAATTCAAAATGGAGGAAATGGCTGTTTTTTTGCACCCATCTACACACAATACCCCTTCTTTTTTTTACATTTTACAAGATTTCTTGAAAATGAAATACAGAATTATCTAATTTACTAAATATTCACACCCCTGAGTCAATACTTTGTAGAATCACCTTTTGGCAGCGATTACAGCTGTGAGTGTTTCTGGGTGAGTCTCTAAGAGCTTTCCACACCCGGATTGTGCATTCACTTGCCCATTTAATCTTTTCAAAATTCTTCAAGCTTTGTCAAATTGGTTGTTGATCATTGCTGGACAACCATTTTCAAGTCTTGCCATTGATTTTTAAGTAGATTTTGAAGTCAAAACTGTAACTCGGCCATTCAGGAACATTCACTGTCTTCTTGGTAAGCAACTCCAGTGTAGATTTGGCCTTGTGTTTTAGGTTATTGTCCTGCTGAAGAGTGTATTTGTCTCCTAGTGTCTGGTGGAAAACAGACTTAACCAGGTTTTCCTCTAGGATTTTGCCTGTGCCAAGCTCCATTCCTTTTTTTTAATCCAGAAACTCCCCAGTCTTTAATGATGACAAGCATACCCATAACATGATCCAGCCACCACTATGCTTGAAAATATGAAGAGTGGAACACCATAATGTGTTGTACTGGATTTGCCTCAAAAATAAGACTTTGTATTCAGGCCAAAAAGTTAATGTTTGCCTTGTTGCAAACAGGATGCATGTTTTGTAATATATATATATTTTCTTTCACTCTGTTAATTACGTTAGTGTTGTGGAGTAACTACAATGTTGTTGATCCATCCTCAGTTTTCTCCTATCACAGCCATTACACTCTGTTTTAAAATCCCTGAGCGGTTTCTTTCCCTGGCAACTGAGTTAGGAAGGACACCTATATCCTTGTAGTGACTGGGTGTATTGATACACCATTCAAAGTGTAATTAATAACTTCACCATGCTCAAAGGGATATTCAGTGTCTGCTTTGTCTTGTTTTACCCATCTACCAATAGGTGCCCTTCTTCACGAGGCATTGGAAAACCTCCCTGGTCTTTGTGTTTGAAATTCAGTGCTCGACAGAGCTTACAGATAATTGTGTGTGGGGTACAGAGTTGAGGTAGTCATTCAAAAATAATGTTAAACACTATTATTGCACACAGAGTGAGTCCATGCAACTTATTATGTAACTTGTTCAGCAAATATTTACTCCTGAACTTATTTAGGCTTGCCATAACAAACGGGTTGAATAGTTAGTGACTCAAGACGTTTCAGCTTTTCAAAAAAAAAAAGAAAGAAAAATGACATTGAAAAACATTATTCCACTTTCACATTATCAGGTATTGTGTGTAGGCCAGTGACCCCCAACAATCTAACTTTAATACATTTTAAATTCAAGCTGTAACACAACAAAATGTGGAAAAATTCAAAGGGTGTGCATATTTTCGTTAGGTACTGTATATTCTCATCCTTATCACTGTTCACTCTCCAGCTGCCTCCAAGTGCCTGGGCCCTGGTCAAAACATAAGCCATCTTGTAAGGCCAGAGTGAACCAGCTCATACAAATCATTAAAATATTTACACAAGAAGCAACCTAATATTACACAGTCAAACTCTATTAGGTTGCTTCTTGTGTAAATATTTTCCATCTGGATTTTAATGATTTGTATGTAAGACATCTCTATCAATTTAAAGTGCCGATAGCTGAATTACAGCCATCGGCTTTATCCCCAGAAATATCACTTAGGGTAACAAATGCTTTCTAAGTGCTGTTTTTTGGTGACCCCTATCACCAGAGAGGGGTCAACCTCTGGTTTAATAGGCAGCTAGAATTTATCAGCCTGTAGAAGGTACACATACCATTTTTACATTTTAGTGCTTTATTGGCTATGCACTGAGTAAAGGGACAACATGAACATATTGCATTATCACATAACATATGGAACGACAAAAAGGATTATGTTTTGTGCTAGTGCAGGAATTTAAATGTTACAAGCACATTCAATGCTGTGGCAGAGAACTTATGCTGAACAAAAATCTAAACGCAATATGCAACAATTTCAACGATTTTACTGAGTTACAGTTCATGTAAGGAAATCCGTCATATGAAATAAATTCATTAGGTCCTAATCTATAGATTTCACATCATTGGGCAAGGGCACAGCCATGGGTGGGCATAGGCCCACCCACTGGGGAGCCAGGCCCAGCCAATCAGAATGAGTTTTACAGACAGAAATACTCCTCAGTTTCATCAGCTGTCCGGGTGGTTGGTCTCAGACGATCCCGCAGATAAAGAAGCTGGGTGTGGAGGTCCTGGGCTGGCATGGTGGTCTGTGGTTGTGAGGCCGGTTGGGCGTACTGTCAAATTCTCTAAAATGACATTGCAGGCAGCTTATGGTAGAGAAATGAACATTCAATTATCTGGCAACGGCTCTGGTACATTCCTGCAGTCAGCATGCAAATTGCACACTCCCTCAACACTTGAGACATCTGTGGCATTGTGTTGTGTGACAAAACTGCACATTTTAGAGTGGATTTTGTCTCCAGCACAAGGTGCACCTGTGTAATGATCATGCTGTTTAATCCGCTTCCTGATATGCCAAACCTGTCAGGTGGATGGATTATCTTTACATGTTGCATTTTATATTTTTGGTCAGAGAGCTGAGAGCGAAAAATACAACTCACCCTGACAGTATCTTTGACCGTCTGACACCTCTGACATTCAACTTGTGATCCCTTCCCTGTCAGGCTGTTTCACCATCCTGCCCTCTACAAGCATTTCCACAAGCAGCACCATGAGTGGACGGCTCCCATCGGAGTGGTCTCTCTCTACGCCCATCCTCTGGAGCACGTGGTGAGCACTTTATGCCTTTCCACTGTTCTTTCTTTCTCTCTCTCAAAGTCAAACTAGGGGACCGTAGCTTGAAACACTGCATTGTGGATAATCTTGTAAGCAGATAATTTATAACCATATAGCGTATTTCTAAACAATGTAAAACCATGTTTCTGATGGTCCTGCCCCACCCCCAGCTGTCCAACATGCTGCCTGCCCTGATCGGCCCTGTTATCCTGGGTTCCCACCTGGTCACAACCACCCTGTGGTACGCTCTGGCTCTGGTCAGCACCACCATCTCCCACTGTGGCTACCACCTCCCCTTCCTGCCCTCCCCCGAGTTCCACGACTACCATCACCTCAAGTGAGTCCTGTCTTATGCAAGATAGGGAATAGGGTGCCATTTGGGACGCAAGCCTATGTAACACACTACTTTTGAACAGAGCCCTATGGGACTTTGTTAAAAGTAGTGCACTATAAAGGGCATAGGGTGCCATTTGGGACATACACAGAATTACTTAATTTTCCCAGAGGGGACTTTGGTATGTTAACTGATATAGTGCACACTGTTCTTGGCATATTCATTTTTATTACTGTGAACCCATGTCCAGTTCTTTGTTTGTACTTTGGACTTTGACTCTGCCGGCCATGGCAGATCTTAAAATTATGATAATAACTCCTCCACATATCTCTTCTGAAGGCTAGGTCGAAATTTTCTGTAATATTGCTTATGCTTATTAAATCTAATCCTTCCCGATCCGAAAAGGGGAGTTGTTATGTGTAAAAGGGTGGAGTTTGGTTTGGGATTTGTTCCATGGACAAGTTAGCCTGCCTGAAACACAGCGAGTCTGTGGCTTTAGCCAGGCAATGTACATGTCAAATTCAAAGGAGGAAACGTTAAGAACAGTACACTGTTTTATTTTGTAGTAATTATGTACTCTACCCTCCATCTCTGCAGGTTCAACCAGAACTTTGGAGTCCTGGGGGTTCTGGACAGGTTACACGGGACCGACGCCAACTTCAGGAAGACCAAGGCTTACGAGCGTCACACCCTGCTCCTCAGCCTCACCCCACTGACCGAGAGCATCCCAGACACCCCCAAGAAGGTCCAGTGATTCTCCCCAAACCCAAACGTCACTTCTGACATCCAGCTACATCCCAATAATCTCTCCTTACTCCTGTAGTGTGCACTCGTCCATACGGTTAAAAGCATTGGATTGGTGTAAGCATGAGCTAGAGGAAAATCTATGATGAAGTGAACAAGTACACAGAGAAAGGAGAGATTATAGAGATGCAATCAGTATTCCCATCCTCAAGTCTGGCACTGGGATGTTTCCTCTCCCACTGTTCCTTTCTAATCTTGGTAGTAGAGACAGTGGAGTTCTTATTAAAGGTAGAGTCAGCAAAATGACGATGCACAAGCAGCAACGCAGATATTGTGATGAGCAAGATGCAAGACTTTGCTCTCACAGTCACACACAGTATCTGCGCATGTGCACGGGTTTGCTTCACGCTCTGACAACGTGGTAGCCGCGGGACAAAAACAGGGGAGATGTTTAGCCTCATGCTTCAACGCTCTTAGTTGTTGCGGAAGTTGACCCAATATGCTGTTTACTTTGTGCATCTACGTCATATCCCTGACTCTACAAAGCACCTCATTACACTGAAAACACATCGTGGTAATTTACTACTTTTACCTGCTTGATCAGAAGACTTTTGTTTCATCTTGTTATAATGTTCCTAGCAGTAGCACTTTCTACCTTTTCAGTCTAACCTTGTTCTCCGCTGTTAAGTATAAACTTGCTGCTTGGAGATAAGGACGGGACATATCTCTTTTTAATTATAAATCCTACATTTTATTATCCGATTGTTGGATGGCACTTTATTACTGTAATTGGCACTTGATAATAAAGATGCATTTCTTTGAGTGATTCCTGTGTAACTGGAGAAAACCTTATATTAGTAAGTTTGTGGATTCTGGTCTATGGAAAACCATACAATCATCCCATCTTTGTCACCATTTGTACGATCTGTATTGATTGATAAATTGGTCCTTAAAGGGTTGTGTTCTGTAGTCTGACTCCTGGGTTGAGATTTGGGAATCAGTATAGATTTTTACATGACCTGTAATTCATAAACTGTGCATTGTTGCAGAATAAAACCTTAACAAAAAACCAACATCTCATTTGTTTCAAAGCTTTGACACAATCAGCATTCGTCGTCACATCTGTAAATCATCTTTTTTACACTCATTCTCTCCACTCTTTCACACACATAATCAGTAGTCTGCTACAGTATTCATCAAAACAGTATCATCCATCAGTGATGTGACCAGATAAGGGGACTGTTCCAGAAATCTGGATTACATTTTAAATTATTTAGCAGAAGCTCTTATCCAGAGCGATTACTTAATCTCTTCAAGATAGTCAAAAGATTGGACACACCTAGTCAAGGGTTTTTCTGAATGTTTTACTATTTTCTACATTATAGAATAGTAGTGAAAAAAATATGAAATGATACATATAGAATCATGTAGTAACTAAAAAAGTGTTAAATCAAAATGTATTTTATATTTGAGATTCTTCAAAGTAGCCACCCTTTGCCTTGATGACAGCTTTGCACACTTGGCCTTCTTTCAACCAGCTTCATGAGGTAGTCACCTGGAATGCATTTCAATTAAACAGGTGTGCCTTGTTAAAAGTTAAGTTGTTGAATTTCTTTCCTTAATGTGTTTGAGCCAATCAGTTGTGTTGTGACAAGGTAGGAGTGGTATACAGAAGATAGACCTATTTGGTAAAATACATTTTTTTAAAAAACATTTTAGTCATTTAGCAGACGCTCTTATCCAGAGCGACTTACAGTAGTGAATGCATACATTTCATACATTTTTTTCCCGTACTGGTCCCCCGTGGGAAACGAACCCACAACCCTGGCGTTGCAAACGCCATGCTCTACCAACTGAGCCACAGGAGTGAAGTCCATACTATGGCAAGAACAGCTCAAATAAGCAAAGAGAAATGACAGTCCATATGTCCAAAAGGTCAGTCAATACGGAACATTAAGAACCTTCCACCGTACTTTAGTTTTTCGGGGGCACAGCTTGACAAGGTATACCGGGCACAGGGGGTGTCATCCCGTCACATTGCTTCAGACTGAGCTGGTGTGGACCTGCCCATGGTTTTGGCTGCTGGGGAGCCCCATGCAGAGCTCATAGATGAGATTCTTGCTACGGCCGATTTCGTCTTGCGCATTTCCCGTTGCAGCATCTCGTTGGCACCTTTGATTGACTTTGTCGCAGGTGCCAGAGAAAGACAGGCAGTTGTACTTGGATGAGCAGATTTCTCCTACGGGGTTGTTTGGCTTGGCCCTGTAGTTTATGCAGTCTCGTTTTGGGGATAGAAACCAGGAAGCGGCACTCCACGTGGTCCTTCTTTGGAGGACCTTTGCTGCTGCGGCGACATCGTCTGCAAACAGAAGCCTTGTTCTGTTCTACAAGAGCAGCACCAGTCTGCTTGGCACAGGCACTGTTTTACTCCCATGGGTGAAGTGAAAGCTGGTCCCTCCGTAGAGCAGGGGAGGCAGCAGCCCCTGTGCACCTAGCTCGATGAAAGGAGAGATGGCACGGTCCCCTCCCCAGATGTTCGCTGTGACAACAGTACTCCCAAATAGCATGACCAATTGGGGTACGTCACTGGAAGCCGAAGCCCTCGAACCCAGAGTGGACTGGGCTTCAGGCAAACGTTGGCACTTAGACACATTTTTTAAACTTGGGGTAGCCAAGTTCCACGGTGTTCATGGGTGTCGAGTGTTGTGTCCTCCATATGTAAGCTTAATAAAAATAGGCAATTCCCCACAGTCAGACACTCGGTTGTTCAGAGTGGTGAAAAAACAAGAGGCATTAAATGGCGCATTACGGGAGACTCTCTGTTGTCAACCAATGGTGCGCATGCTCAGTGTCGCCCTGGATTATGCGAACATTGACGTTGGGGTACAGGCTACAATTCGTTGTGCGTCCCCCACGTTTTTACAGCATCATTACATTGACTCTTCCAGAGGCATCAGCGCCCGTTTTGAGGGAGGAGATTTCTTCCCTTCTTAAGAAGCAGGCAATCCAAGTGGCTCCTATGTCAGAGGCCCAGGACGACTGGTTCCCAAAAGGGGCGGGACTTTGCTTCCCATTTTTATCCTGCGTGCCCTAAACAAGCACCTCAGGTCCTACAAATTCAGAATGCTCACGATCATCAGGGATGATTGGCTGGTGGTAGCGGAGTCAAGGAAGCAGGTGGTGTTACACACACCCATACTGATTCAAGAGAAGAGCTATTCAACTCCATCTCAATGCATTCCATTTCACACTGTAGAGCAGTGTGCACACAACCCGGGAGCCTCAACACAGGTGCAGATCTGCTATCCAGTGGGGGCCTCCGTTCCGGGAGTGGAGGCTGCATCCCTGGGTGGTCTCCCAGAGATGGGAAATGTTCGGGAGGGCCGACGCACTGTGAGGAAAACCTTGTGTCTGTTTCTCAATAAGCGACCTGTGCTCTGTTGAGAACGGATGCTCTCGCGCACACCGGTGGCCTCAGACACTCCTTTATGCGTTTCCCCTGTGGACATGGGGTGTATTCATTATGACAATTTTGTTGCAAAACATTGTCTGTTGCAAACTGTTTTGCAACAGAAATCATTTACTGCAAAGCCTGTTGAGTTTTTTTTCTTAAATGGAAGTTGTAGTTCACTTCACGGCTGGAAGAAGTTAGAAGTAACCCTGTGGATTTCACTCCACTTTAGAGCATGGAAAAATCGATCATTTATAGACGTGCAGCTTGCGCCAAACACTTCACAGACAATTCGGATTGGAATGTAAACTCCTGGAAACCATACAATTAAAATTAACTACAACTTCCATTTAAAAACCCAACAGACAAAACTTATTGCAACAGAATTGTTGTAATGAATACACCCCTGATTCAGCCCATGCTGGGAAGGGTGAGTCATTGATCCTTTGTGGCTCGTGGAAATCATTCGCCTTTTAGGCAGGGACCCGTGGCAACTCCCGTTGAGCAGGGACCTGTTGTCCCAGGCGCATGGGCAGGACGGAGATTTGGAATCTGGGCCCTGAAAGGTCCATTCTGATGGCAAGGGGTTTACCTCTGAACATTATTGCTACTATACAGTCCACAAGGGCACCCTCCATAAGAGGGTTGTATTGATATACAGTTGAAGTCGGAACTTTACATACACCTTAGCCAAATACATTTAAACTGAGTTTTAAACAATTCCTGACATTTAATACTAGTAAAAATTCCCTGTCTTAGGTCAGTTAGGATCACCACTTTATTTTAAGAATGTGAAATGTCAGAATAATAGTAGAGAGAATGATTTATTTCAGCTTTTATTTATTTCATCACATTCCCAGTGGGTCAGAAGTTTACATACACTCAATTAGTATTTGGTAGCATTGCCTTTTAATTGTTTAACTTGGGTCAAACGTTTCAGGTAGCCTTCCACAAGCTTCCCACAATAAGTTGGGTGAATTTTGGCCCATTCCTCCTGACAGAGCTGGTGTAACTGAGTCAGGTTTGTAGGCCTCCTTGCTCGCACACACCTTTTCAGTTCAGCCCACAAATGTTCTATGGGATTGAGGTCAGGGCTTTGTGATGGCCACTCCAATACCTTGACTTTGTTGTCCTTAAGCCATTTTGCCACAATTTTGGAAGACCCATTTGCGACCAAGCTTTAACTTCCTGACTGATGTCTTGAGATGTTGCTTCAATACATCCACATAATTTTTCTCCCTCATGATGCCATCTATTTTGTGAAGTGCACCAGTCCCTCCAGCAGCAAAGCACCCCCACAACAAGATGCTGCCACCCCCGTGCTTCATGATTGGGATGGAATTCTTCGGCTTGCAAGCTTCCCCCTTTTTCCTCCAAACATAACAATGGTCATTATGGCCAAACAGTTCTATTTTTGTTTCATCAGACCAGAGGACATTTCTCCAAAAAGTATGATCTTTGTCCCCATGTGCAGTTGCAAACCGTAGTGTGGCTTTTTTTATGGCGGTTTTGGAGCAGTGGCTTCTTCCTTGCTGAGCGGCCTTTCAGGTTATGTTGATATAGGACTCGTTTTACTGTGGATATAGATACTTTTGTACCTGGTTCCTCCAGCATCTTCACAAGGTCCTTTGCTGTTGTTCTGGGATTGATTTGCACTTTTCGCACCAAAGTACGTTCATCTCTAGGAGACAGAACGCGTCTCCTTCCTAAGCGGTATGACGGCTGCGTGGTCCCATGGTGTTTATACTTGGTTACTATTGTTTGTACAGATGAACGTGGTACCTTCAGGAGTTTGGAAATTGCTCCCAAGGATGAACCAGACTTGTGGTCTACAATTTTTTTTCTGAGGTCTTGGCTGATTTCTTTTGATTTTCCCATGATGTCAAGCAAATAGGCACTGAGTTTGAAGGTAGGCCTTGAAATACATCCACATGTACACCTCCAAGTGACTCAAATGATGTCAATTAGCCTATCAGAAGTTTCTAAAGCCATGACATAATTTTCTGGAATTTCCCAAGCTGTTTAAAGGCACAGTCATTTTAGTGTATGTAAACTTCTGACCCACTGGAATTGTGATACAGTGAATTATAAGTGAAATAATCTGTCTGTATACAATTGTTGGAAAAATTACTTTTGTCATGCACAAAGTAGATGTCCTAACCAACTTGCCAAAACTATAGTTTGTCAACAAGAAATGTGTGGAGTAGTTGAAAAATAAGTTATAATGATTCCAACCTAAGTGTATGTAAACTTCCGACTTCAACTGTACATAGCGGGTGTTTACAGCGTGTCATGTGGGAGAATTATTGGTGCCACTCCAAGGTTTTTAAGGGGGTGTATGCCGTCTCAGGCCAGTTTCTAAACCTATTGCGCCCACTTGGGATTTGACTTTGGATGTGCTATGTGAGGCCATATTTGAATCAATAGACACTGCAACAGACACTGTGGATCCTCTCCTACAAGATTGCACTGCTCGTGGTTTTGGTCTCGACTAAACGCTTTGAAGCTCTCCACGCGTTATCCGTTCACCCCTCTTGTAGGAAGTTGCCCTTGGCGACTCTAAGGTGACGTTGTGTCCTAATGCAGCCGTAGTCATGACTATGTCCTACAGGTCTCCAGCTCTACCCTTTTCGCCTCCTCAGTTTGCTTCTGAGGAACCGCGGGGGTTACATGCCTTGTGTCTGGTATGAGTGTTATGCATGTACATTGAGTGGACCAGGGGTCGCGCAATACCCAGATACCACAGGTTGGCTTAGAACTCTGGGTGGTTTGCCGTGGGACATTTCATTTGATGTTGGCTTGGGGCTACCCCCATAGCTGTGTTGTACAAAGTTGACAAAGGAAATGTACAGGTATGACTATAACTACTTTTCCCTGAAGGAGGGAAACGAGATGCACCTCTTCGGCCACGTGCCGCCCAGTTCTGGGCTTGGTGAAGAGCGGTACTGAATTGAAGGAATGAATCCGTGACTCTGGTTTATCGCCTGTGGAAGGTGGGGCTTACAGTTAGTCACGGTGTTCATTGGTCAGGCGTGATTCTAATGTTCTTCAGTAGAGGGCGCTAGCACGCAAGCTCCCGGTAGCTGTGTTGTACCTCGTTCCCCTCCTTCAGAGAACAGTGGTTATAGTCATAACTGTACGTTTGTAAACGTGCGGTATGGAGGGTTGGAGCCTTGCTGTAGGTGAATCACAACAGTGTCCAAATTTCAGCTGTTGCCGATGCACCTCCCCCGACATCACTCGTAGACTTTCTTCTGCAGTCGGTTGTGTTAGCCTTACTGCTCGAACATACCCATTAAGTTGACAACAACCACCAATAAACAAATGTAGCTTTCTTAATCAGACAGAAAAACTGTGGCAGTTTATCAAAATTAGCTGGTTAATTTAATAATCCTGCTTTCCGGAATACCATACAGGGAAATACAGACAAGTAAATAACAGGACGATGACAGAGTTGATGTTGAAGTTTTTTTTGTCCATTTAATGTTTTTTTTTTTTTTTTATATGTAAGGAAAAGCACAATTACTACAAATAACACTAATAGCGAATCACAGCCTACAAAGCAGATATTATGGATATTAAATGCTATAATACAAGATCTCATTCAAGTATTTTACATTTGTTTTTATTCTCCCCCCCCCCCCCTGATGACAAGCCTAGGATATTGTGATGGTAATGAACTATTACAAAATGTGTGGTTCATATACAGCTATTTTTATTTATATGGCTTTATGGAATTGTGTCCTTTTCAGTCCCCAGACGACATAGCCATTCATAACCTCTGAATATTGACAAACCCAAAGTGGGTTACGTCCTCCCTTCCCCTCTTTCTCTCCAGTGTCCGGCCCAGTCCATCTGACGCTAGGGGGCCATGCCTGGTGTCCCTGCTGAGTTCATTGGAGCACCAACTGTTCCACCCAGAGGGTTTGATGCACTATGCTAACGATTAGACTGGACCCCAAAGGACAGGTCTTACCTGTCCCCACTCTCCTGGTCTAGGACGAGTGGGGGACACACACACACAGAGGTCACATTCACTGGGGGTGCATTCGGAAAGTAATTTGTCTTTAATTCCTCGAGTAAACAATTTGAGTGATTCAATCAATCCTATAAGCCCACTCAATTGACTCACAGATCCCTTGAGTTAAACCCACAAGACAGGGAATAAAAGCTTAAAAATAAAGTTAATTCTCGTGAAACTCAACTTTTTCAACAATGACAGTTAAATGAAAATAGAATGTCCAATTGTCTTCATGTTTGTTTTAAATTTTAACACAGCAGAACCACCTGTGAATATGAATCACTTCTCAACCTCCAGCAGAAGGAACAGTTATAACTCTTATTTATGCCAATTGATATTTAATTAAAGAGAACCATTACACTGATCAATAACTAGTTAGGGGGAATATTTTGACTTTGGCTCATGATATGATTTGTGGAAAGTTTGAATTGCCGTGGCATGAACACACACTAGTGCTTCACGTCATGCAATTTGTAAACAGAATTCATCATAAAAAAAATTTTAAATTCTGCAAATTAGCTATGTTTTGAAAATGAACTTGTTCTGGAAATGTGTGATTTGTTGTTGCATTGAATGTCAGTTGACGACCGAATGTAAATGTCCCTTTATTTGTACTATGTTCCCATTTCTGAAAGTCCAGAGGTTTCAACAAATGCATAGCAATACTGAGACATACCCATAGCATAGCTAGAAACACAGCAAATAAAAAAGGATTAGACTTTCAGACCCTTAAAAATTAAAAGTATGTACACATGTAAGGTGAATATATATAAACTGTTCTATAAACAATAAAACAAGTAGCCGGGAGGTGTAAGTTCTGTCCCATTCACATTTTAGTGAAGAAAAAATAAAATCACTCATATATTTGATACCATCAGTCCTCTGTCGGATAAAGATGATGTTATCCACACCAGATTATTATAGTTTATCTGACTGTAGTCAGCTGTTCATGGGAAGGTGGGTTGGGTTCAGGGCTCTCTGGAAAAAAACATACAGAGGGGTGTGTGTGTGTGGAAGCGGTGGTGGGATGCAATGTTATAGGCCTTGCTAAGCTGCAGACTGAAACCCTGCCTTGTTTAGCCCTGGAAAGCAGGCCACTACCCCCAAACATAACCCACCACACATCTCCCCAAAGCAACCACCGCAGCACACCAGATCTACTGATAAACCTTTCCGCTCTTTTTTTTCTTCAAGTAATCCAGATTGGTGATTCCAGTCCTGTAGCCTCAATGGTGATTGATGGATGGATAGATAGATGTGGGGGGATGTCAGGAGCGGCTGCGCCCCCCCTCCCCAGCAAAAGCGTTTTAGCACAAAGAGCCACAAATTGCAAACACACTGAGGGGTGGGCAAAGGGGTAGGCTTTAGGACACTTGGAAGACAGTTCAGCAGGTTGTGTTCAAAACTGTTTGGCAGGCAGGGAGTCACTGAGTGGCCACTACTGTAGGTGGTGACCAATGTTGCATATTTGCAATTATCAATGCTGTACAATCCACATCACGGTGGCGGGCACAAGTAAAGCAGGAAAAACATTAAAATAAGGCAACTTTCAATGATCTTGTTCATACTGAGGGATTGGTACAAGTCATTTTTTTCATCATTTGGTTTGGTGTTTTTTCATCTATTTTTTCTCCCTCTATTTCTCTCTCGCGGAAAAACAAGTTAAATATGTATATTTCAAAGCATCAATTTCTAATCCAGATGTGTCAAGTGGAAAGGGGGTCCATCAATAGAAAGGAATCACAAGGTTTGCAGTTGCCATCAAACGTCCTCAGAAACCATGTCCATTCCCCACATTGTAACCATGGGAGAATATATGCCAAGGTTTGCAAAATAAAATACTTCATCCACTCCTTCAATAGTCATTCAGTTTCGTCTCTAATAAGTCAAAACGCTGGGTGTTTCAAACAAAATGGAAGAGCCTTGACTTATTCAATCACAAGCCGTTCGTCAGAAAGCCATTCTCTCATTCTTGCGGCGCAGAAAATATTTAATGACGTTGAGTTGATCCAAGTGGCTGAGGGTTGTCTGGGGTTACTTTGGTGGCTGGGCGTCTGATGCGGTTGCCGAGGCCTGGGCTGCGGGTCGCTGGCTCTGGCTGCTGATTTTGGCATCCTCCCTGGTGGGGCCCTGGGCAAACTGGGCTGGGCCGAAGCCAGTTTGGCTGTGGGGGCGGCTGGAGCCCTGGGAGGGGTGGTGGCGGCGACCGTCTCCGCTGGATGAGTGTCTCTTGCGGCCTCCCTCCTCCATCGGGGGCTGCAATGAAGGAAATGGTGAGGTGTGGGATTGACTGGGGCTCTACAGACGTTCTAAAAGGGCAATTCCACATTAACAGAATTACACTGAGTCAGATTTTTCTCTTTAAAATCTATGCTAAACAAAAACTATTGATTTCAAAGTTTAACAAAGCAATAAACTATGCACAAGGACTACTATGAACAATTTACACAGAACATTTCACAAAAACACATTTACTGGATAAACTGTGCAGATGCAGTGTGGTAACAGAATTACGGTAAAATATCCCTGTTTTCACGTGACCACATTTTTTCAAAACTTTGTTAAATATCTGCTTCGAAATAAAATTCAAAAGATGTCTGCAGAAAGAATGGGGTGTCAACTATGACATACAAATCAAAATGTATTTGTCACATGCTTCGTAAACAACAGGTGTAGACTATCAGTGAAATATTTACTTCCCAACAATGGAGAGAAAAATAATAATACCATGGCTATACACGGGGTACCAGTACCAACTTTATGTGCAAGTGTTCGAGGTAATTGACGTAGATAGAGTGCATTCGGAAAGTATTCAGACCCCTTTGCTCGAAATTGAGCTCAGGTGAATCCTGTTTCCATTCACAATCCTTGAGATGTTTCTACGTCATTGGAGTCCACCTGTGGTAAATTCAATTGATTGGACATGATTTGGAAAGGCACACACCTGTCTATATTTACATTTACGTCATTTAGCAGACACTCTTATCCAGAGCGACTTACACACAGTTGCCAGTGCATGTCAGAGCAAAAACCAAGCCATGAGGTCGAAGGAATTGTCTGCAGAGTTCCGAGACAGGATTGTGTCGAGTCACAGATCTGGGGAAGGGCACACATTTTTTGGGGGCAGCATTGAAGGTCCCCAAGAACACAGTAGCCTCCATCATTCTTAAATGGAAGAAGTTTAGAACCACCAAGCCTCTTCCTAGAGCTGGCTGCCCGGCCAAACTGAGCAATCGGGGGAGAAGGGCCTTGGTCATGGAGGTGACCAAGAACCCGATGGTCACTCTGACAGAGCTCCAGAGTTCCTCTGTGGAGTTGGGAGAACCTTACAGAAGGACAACCATCTCTGCAGCACTCCACAAAATCAGGCCTTTCTGGTAGATTGGCCAGACAGAAGCCACTCAGTAAAAAAGGCACATGACAGCCCGCTTGGAGTTTGCCAAAAGGTACCTAAAGGACTCTCAAACCATTAGAAAAAAGATTCTCTGGTCTGATGAAACCAAGATTGAGTTCTTTGACCTGTATGCCAATCATCACGACTGGAGGAAACCTGGCACCATCCAGCATGGTGGTGGCAGCATCATGCTGTGGGGATGTTTTTCAGCGACAGGGACTGGGAGACTAGTCAGGATCAAGGCAAAGATGAACGGAGCAAAGTACAGAGAGATCCTTGATGAAAACCTGCTCCAGAGCGCTCATGACCTCAGACTGGGGGGGGGGTTTAAACTTCCAACAGGACAATGACCCTACGTACACAGCCAAGACAAAGCAGGAGTGGCTTTGGGACAAGTTTCTGAATGTCCTTGAGTGGCCCAGCCAGAGCCTGGACTTGAACCCGATCGAACATCTCTGGTGAGACCTGAAAATAGCTGTGCAGCGACGCTACCCATCCAATCTGACAGAGCTTGAGAGGATCTGCAGAGAATGGGAGAAACTCGTCCTACCCAAGAATACTCGAGGCTGTAACCGCTGCCAAAGGTGCTTCAACAAAGTACTGAGTAAAGGGTATGTACCTATGTAAATGTGATTTATGTCTTTTTTTGTGCTAAAATTTCAAAAAACCCAGTTTTAGCTTTGTCATTGAGGTGGGGGGGGGGTGAATTTAATCCATTTTAGAATAAGGCTGTATTGTAACAAAATGTGGAAAAAGTCAAGAGGTCTGAATACACCGTATGTACACTACCGGTCAAAAGTTTTAGAACACCTACTCATTCAAGTTTTTTTTGTTGGTCCATCCGCAGTGTCTGAGATGTGGTGTCGGTGAACGGATGATCTCCGCAAATGTATTTCCCACCGTAAAGCATGGAGGAGGTGGTGTTATGGTGTGGGGGTGCTTTGCTGGTGACACTGTCTGTTTTTCATTTAGAATTCAAGGCACACTTATCCAGCATGGCTACCACAGCATTCTGCAGCAATATGCAATCCAATCTGGTTTGGGCTTAGTGGGACTATCATTTGTTTTTCAACAGGACAATGACCTAACACACCTCCAGGCTGTGTAAGGGCTATTTTACCAAGAAGGAGAGTGATGGAGTGCTGCATCAGATGACCTGGCCTCCACAATCCCCCGACCTCAATCAAATTGAGATGGTTTGGGATGAGTCGGACCGCAGAGTGAAGGAAAAGCAGCCAACAAGTGCTCAGCATATGTGGGAACTCCTTCAAGACTGTTGGAAAAGCATTCCAGGTGAAGCTGGTTGAGAGAATGCCAAGCGTGTGCAAAGCTGTCATCAAGGCAAAGGGTGGCGACTTTGAAGAATCTCAAGTATAAAATATATTTTGATTTGTGTAACACTTTTTTGGTTACTACATGATTCCATATGTGTTATTTCATAGTTTTGATGTCTTCACTATTATTCTACAATGTAGAAAATGGTAAAAAGAAAATAAAACCCTTGAATGAGTAGGGGTTGTAAAACTTTTGACCGGTCGTGTACATATAGGTAGGGGTAACAGGATAGATAATAAACAGTAGCAGCAGCACCGTATGTGATGAGTCAAGAGTTAGTGGAAAAGGGGGTCAATGCAGATAGTCCGGGTAGCAATTTGGTTAACTATTTATTTTGGTTATTGAGCTACAGCAGGTGAAGTGCATTTACATCCGGTAACAGAATTATAGTACCGGATTTACATAATGGGTCCCTGATCTGTACTATACAAAAATGCAAATGATGGCAATGAATATCACTATTTGTGGTGATGTATCCTGAATAGGTACACAAAGGTAGAAATATGCAATATCCTTCTTTTGCATATTTGGTTATTCATCAATACACTGGCTGTTATTGTAATGAGCTCTGCCCCTAAACAAGACCACATTTGGTTGGTCCAGACAAGGCCAAATCTTAAACAATCAGACATCTACGTTTCACAAATTTGGCCATATTAGTAAAGCACAGTAGATATATTCAGTACATTACTGTACTCTATTAACGTGTGCTATACTTAACTCTACTTTTCTTTACTCCTGTACTGCGCTCTACTGTACTGTGCTGTCCAAACTTGTAAAACATAGATGTTTATGATTGGTTCAGATTTGGTCCGGCCAGGGCGGACTGACCAAAATTCAACTACTTTTCAAAGTCAATGGACGTCCGGTGTCGGTGCTCAGTTGGTGAGGACGCTTGTTACAGTAAATTGAAAGAGAGTAGGTGGTAGGTGTCATTGAGCCGCGAGAGCTGACATTTACTGGAGAGAGAGAAAGAGAAGAGAGGGAGGGGTTGTCCACAGTCTTGTTTTGACCAACAGACGACAGAGAGAAACATAACAGTATGCGAGTAGAAGGGAGGACAATAGCAGGTGACCCAACTGTGGTTTGTGACTACTAGGATTCCCAATTGTAGCAAATTCACTTGCAGTAATTCTGTTACAGATTTGGTAACAGAATTACAAGTTTTAATCACTTAATAATTCATAAACTTGATGTCAGTAAAAACACTAACTAATTGGTAGGTCAACCTTCACTTGTTACTTCTGTGAACATTCATCCTCCCTCATGAGAGAAATTAGAAAATATCTTATATGGGTTTTTGGTAACGGAATGACATGGCACAGGGCAATGTTTCTTAATCTTACAGAAGGCAAATAATTTATCCAAAATGAAATAAGTGTTGAAATTACTTCAACATGATTGATTGTGTTTTGATCCCTTTTCCATTGGTTTGACCAGAATGCAAAGCCTTTGCTTATTCCACATTGTTAGGATGGAATATGGTTTAAAAATGTATATATGCCTTAATTTCTCAATTATATAGACTCTTGGCTTTCATTTGACATGCTCCTATGAACTTCACATGTTGGTGCTCATGGGTCCTTTTAGATGGAAATGCCTCTTACAGTTCGTTCTGTAACAAAGTCTGTCTCAAATGGCACCCTATTCCCTATATAGTGCACTACTTTGACCAGGGCCCTATGTGCACTGCTCAAAAGTAGTGCACTATGTAAGGAATAGGGTGCAATTTGCGATGCAGCCAAAGAGTACAGGTTGAACAGGGCAGGCCTGTTCTTTGTTAAAAGGATACTGAGAGAATTGTGTATTTTTATTTCTCTGCGTGCAGTTTGGAGATGAAGTTAGCATATTGTTAGCTTAGCTGAAAGTCGCCAGCTCCTCTCAAAAGCAGAGGTAAAAACTGTGTGGTTGGTCATTTATAGTCTTATAAAGCTATACATAGTAATCAAATGTTATTCAACACATGCGCCGAATACAACAGGTATACAAATACAAACTTAGAGTGAAATGCTTACTTACAAGCCCTTAACCAACAATGCAGTTAAGAAAAATAAGTGTTATATCGATGTTATAAAATCGTTAATTTCACTGATAATCATAAATGAAATTCTATCCACTTCCTCATTCTTTCCCCGTTATCGCATAAATATTTATAGAGATCGCAACTTTTCACCTGTCCCATTATGGCGTCTGAGCGCACGGGCAGCACCCTTGACAGATAACCCATGGGGTTAGGTTGCTGGATCGAAAGGTTGCTGGATCGAATCCCCGAGCCGACAAGGTGAAAATCTATCGTTCTGCCCTTGAGCAAGGCAATTAAACCTAATTGCTCCAGGGTCGCCCTCAATAATGGCTGATCCCCTGGCTGTGACCCCATTCTCCAAGGGTGCCTCAGAGGGAGTGGGATTTGCAAAAAATACATTTCCATTTCACACCCAACACTTGTACAGGTTACCACCTTGTACATACATTGAAATAGGACTATATAAGCACCACCTAATTATTATATTATTAAATACAACATTGATATTAGGTATGTCTTAACGTTTAAACAGCAAAGAATAAATAAAAAAATTACGTGAATTCAAAATTCAGATATGGTCCTGCGTATGACCGCTAGCGGGCAATGCAGTTAAATCTACCGCTGACCCGGCTACCTACCAGACGGTTGTCACCAGTTACTACAGCTACAAAGTCAGAAGCCTGCGAATTTCTACAACTTATCTTCTTAAAATGTGACTTTAAACCTAACCTTAATCACAATGTTAACCTTATGCATAACCCTAAATGAAGACCAAAAAACACATTTTTGTTTTCATGAATTCACGATATATCCAATTTTAACTTTGTGGTTGTGCTATCTAGTGGAAACACTACAAGACAGCGCTCACCTTACTGCTGTCCCCCACCCACTCAGCAACAATGGTAGCAACAATGGTGCCATTTTAGGTTCACTAATGTGTGCCTCGCCTCTCCATGTTCTCAGTAGTGATGGGACTTCATTGTAGGCCTACTTGCATAACAATCATTGTACTATTTCATGTCATCTTGTGGTCTGCTTCTAGACATGTCATTAGGGCAACATTGAAGCCGACATCCTCTACCATTGACAATGGCTGCATATCAACTGCAATCATTTCTATAAACAGCGCTGTGATTTTCTCACTCTATTCCTTATCCCCCTGCTGCCAGCAACCGGTTGGGTCTCAAGGTGCCTCCTTTTCAGCATTGCACCTGTACTGCCACTGTAGCTCAGTTCCACCTCGCAAAGTTTACATTTCACCACCTTCTCATTTAACTTCTTAAAGTATTGGCATACAGGACTTCGCTGCTGTCACTTCCCTGTCTCACTCTGACATTTTTTTAAACGGTAAACGAGGATGACGTGCGGAGCGCTTTATATCCGTGGCAAATCATCTTAAAGATGCCCATCTCCTCCTACTAACTTTGCAGCATCATTGCTTTAGGTATTTGTTTAATTTAACATGTTCCCTTTATGATGATGATTGGGACCTGTTAGTGGTAGTTGTGATAACTGCACTGTGATTTTCATTGTCAACAACAACAAAAAGTTTGAGATTTTCTGTAAATGTTAATGGTCCCTATTTTGTTTAAACGTCACACCCCTACTCTAAACATCTCTATGCAACAGGGAATCTTTGTTAATCTAACAAACCCACTTGGTCAGTACTTCGACCCTACAAAAGCCTGACGAAGCATGACAGCAATCACGTAGCCAGCAGTGGAAAAGTTGTAGTAAAGGTGTCTAAACGTGTACTCTGACAGGTTTCCCTTGCAGAAAAAAGCAGAAGTGAACATGTAACTTTCTTTGACAGGTTTCCCTAGTTGTAAAAAGTAGAAGAGAACATTTAACTTTGACAGGTTTCCCTAGTAGTAAAAAGCAGAAGAGAACATGTGACTTTCTTTGACAGGTTTCCCTAGTAGTAAAAAGCAGAAGAGAACATGTGACTTTCTTTGACAGGTTTCCCTAGTAGTAAAAAGTAGAAGAGAACATGTAACTTTGACAGGTTTCCCTAGTAGTAAAAAGCAGAAGAGAACATGTGACTTTCTTTGACAGGTTTCCCTAGTAGTAAAAAGTAGAAGAGAACATTTAACTTTGACAGGTTTCCCTAGTAGTAAAAAGCAGAAGAGAACATGTGACTTTCTTTGACAGGTTTCCCTAGTAGTAAAAAGCAGAAGAGAACATGTGACTTTCTTTGACAGGTTTCCCTAGTAGTAAAAAGTAGAAGAGAACATGTAACTTTGACAGGTTTCCCTAGTAGTAAAAAGTAGAAGAGAACATGTAACTTTGACAGGTTTCCCTAGTAGTAAAAAGCAGAAGAGAACATTTAACTTTGACAGGTTTCCCTAGTAGTAAAAAGCAGAAGAGAACATGTAACTTTCTTTGACAGGTTTCCCTGCTAGTGAAAAGTAGAAGAGAACATTCATTTAACTTTCTTTGACAGCACCCTGACAGGTTTCACTAGTAGTAAAAAATAGAAGAGAACATTTAACTTTGACAGGTTTCCCTACTTACATCGATTCTGAAATCCTCGAGACGCTTAAATTTGCTCAAGCACTCCTGCAGCTTGGGGTCGATCCCCATGTTCTTGTTTTTGGAGTATTTAAGAAATGCCCAAAACTTCTCAAGTCCATACAGCTGGCCTGTGGGAGATGGGGACACAGAGACAGGCAGGTGTTGGGGAGAAGTCTAAGACTAAGTCCCAAATGGCACCCTATTCCCTATATAAGCCTCTGGTCAAAAGTAGTGCACTATATGGGGAATATGGTTCCATTTGGTACACAGAATGTACTCATTGTGGAGGAACAGTAGTAACCAAATCGAGAGTTATTGCGCTGTGTGAATGTGTATGGTTGAAGTTCCCTAAGTGATGCATCTCACCAGCTTCGTAGTCTTTCATGGTCTCCTCCTGGAAGTCCTTGAAAATGTTTGGCCTGAATTTCCTTTCCAGTCCGTAGCTGTAGTACCTGAACAGGCACTCCAAACCGTACCTGCAATACAGACAACAGGTATTAATCAGCTGTGTGTGGTGATCGAGCAGACTAAACAAACACCCATTTACTAACACTAGTAGTGGTACTCGAATATGGTACTGGAATTTTCTATTCACCCTGACTGTCTAGCTTTTATTTTGGTGATTGTTAGTTCTTAAAGATTTTAAACTCAATAAAAAAATAAAAAGTCCCTTCTTCAGGACTCTGTCTTTCAAAGATAATTCGTAAAAATCCAAATAACTTCACAGATCTTCATTATAAAGGGTTTAACACTGTTTCCCATGCTTGTTCAATGAACCATAAACCATTAATGAGCATGCACCTGTGGAACGGTCGTTAAGACACTAACAGCTTAGGCAATTAAGGTCACTGTTATGAAAACTTAGGACACTAAAGAGGCATTTCTACTGACTCTGAAAAACACCAAAAGAAAGATGCCCAGGTTCCCTGCTCATCTGCATGAACGTGCCTTAGACTTGCTGCAAGGAGGCATGAGGACTGCAGATGTGGCCAGGGCAATAAATTGCAACGTCCGTACTGTGAGACGCCTAAGACAGCGCTACAGGGAGACAGGACAGACAGCTGATTGTCCTCGCAGTGGCAGACCACGTGTAACACCTGCACAGGATCGGTACATCTGAACACCACACCTGCGGGACAGGTACAGGATGGCAACAACTGCCCGAGTTACACCAGGAACACACAATCCCTCCATCAGTGCTCACACTGTCCGCAATAGGCTGAGAGAGGCTGGACTGAGGGCTTGTAGGCCTGTTGTAAGGCAGGTCCTCACCAGACATCACTGGCAACAATGTTGCCTATGAGCACATACCCACCGTTGCTGGACCAGACAGGACTGGCAAAAAGTGCTCTTCACTGACAAGTCGCAGTTTTGTCTTACCAGAGGTGATGGTCGGATTCGCATTTATCGTCGAAGGAATGAGCGTTGCACCGAGGACTGTACTCTGGAGCGGGATCGATTTGGAAGTGGAGGGTCCGTCATGGTCTGGGGCGATGTGTCCCAGCATAATCGGACTGAGCTTGTTGTCATTGCAGGCAATCTCAACGCTGTGCGTTACAGGGAGGACATCCTCCTCCCTCATGTGGTACCCTTCCTGCAGGCTCATCCTGACATGACCCTCCAGCATGATAATGCCACCAGTCATACTGCTCGTTCTGTGCGTGATTTCCTGCAAGACAGGAATGTCAGTGTTCTGCCGTGGCCAGCAAAGAGCCCGGATCTCAATCCCATTGAGCACGTCTGGGACCTGTCGGATCGGAGGGTGAGGGATAGGGCCATTCCCCCTAAAAGGTCTCCTTTTTTCAGGGACACATTATTCTATTTCTGATAGTCACATGTCTGTGGAACTTGTTCAGTTTATGTCTCAGTTGTTGAATCTTATTATGTTCATACAAATATTTACACGTTAAGTTTACTGAAAATAAACGCAGTTGACAGTGAGAGGACGTTTCTTTTTTTGCTGAGTTTATTATGAAAAAAATACACTGAACAAAATAATAAATGCACCGATTTTACTGACTTACAATTAAATAAGGAAATCAGTCAATTGAAATACCCTAATCTATGGATTTCACATGACTGGGAATAAAGATATGCATCTGTTGGTCACAGATACCTTAAAAAAAGATGGGGGCATGGATAAAATAAAATGTCAGTATCTGGTGTGACCACCATTTGCCTAACGCAGCGCAACACATTTCCTTAGCATAGAGTTGATCAGGCTGTTGATTGTGGCCTGTGGAATGTTGTCCCACTCTTCAATGGCTGTGCATAGTTGCTGGATATTGTCGGGAACTGGAACACGCTGTCGTACATGTCGATCCAGAGCATTCCAAACGTGCTCAATGGGTGATCTTGTCACGGTATCTTTGTGTATACAAATTATCAATAAAATGTCATTGTTTTCGTTGTCCGTAGCTTAATCCTGCCCATACCATAACCCCACCACCACGGGGCACTCTGTTCACAACGTTTTCATCAGTAAACTGCTCACCCACACGACGCCATACACACTGTCTGCCGGTAGAGTTGAAACCGGGATTCATCCAGGAAGAGCACACTTCTCCAGCGTGCCATTTTCCCACTGAAGTCGGTTATGACGCTGAACTGCAGTCAGGTCAAAACCCCAGTGAGGATGACGAGCACGCAGATAAGCTTCTGACAGTTTGTGCAGTTTCACAGTTTCATCAGCTGTCTGGGTGACTGGTCTCAAGACGATCCCGCAGGTGAAGAAGCCAGCTGTGGAGGTCCTGAGCTGGTGTGGTTACACGTGGTCTGCAGTTCTGTGGCCGGTTGGACGTACTGCCAAATTCTCTAAATTCTCTAAAACAACATTGGAGGTGGCTTATAGTAGAGTAATGAACATTAAAGTCTCCGGCAACAGCTGTGGGGAACATTCCTGCAGTCAGCATGCCAATAGCACGCTCCCTCAACACTTGAGACATCTATGGCATTGTGTTGTATGACAAAACTGCACATTTTAGAGTGACCTTTTGTTTTATTGATCATGCTGTTTAAATCAGCTTTTCGATATGCCACACCTTTCAGGTGGATGGATTATCTTGGCAAAGGAGAAACGCTCACTAAACAGGGATGTGCACAAAACTTGAGAAATAATATTTTTGTGCATATGGAAAATGTCTGGGTTCTTTTATTTCAGCTCATGAAACATGGGACCAACACTTCACATGTCGCCTTTATATTGTAGTTCAGTAGGTCCATTATCTTTTCTACATACTTTATATCTGGCTTTAGTTGTTTAAGCTTACACAAAAAGGTTTTTTTTTTCTTTCTGAAAAATAATTTTGTACACTGTTCAGACTTAGACAGCCCAAAAAAACACTTAGGCAGACCACCCAAGGATTTAATTGGCAGAAATGTGCTTGATTGAGTCAGGTGTGTTAGAGCAGGGCTGGAACAAGTGTCTGCCCCTGTTGCCTCCCCTTCCCAAACACCATTTTAGGCCCAAACAATTTTACAGGTCAAAAGCCTTCACACATTCCGCTCTCCTTGCCCAACACGCAATTTTAGGCTCTTTACAATCAAAGTTCTGTGTATAATTGGTAGATGGGTAAGTATTAAGCAAAGAAGGAAATGAAGCATTACCTGTATCCCTCCCTGCCGTCCTCCACCACCAGCTGTCTGAACTCCTCGTACATCTTCCTGTTGAAGTGATCCCTCAGGAAGAACGACCAGAAACGGAACAGTGTGTTCATCTCCTGGGATTGGCCAATGCCCAACCGCTTGCGTTCTGTGATTAGTGGGGTGGAGGGGTGAAAGGTCAGTCAGACACTGTAGCTGTGACCCAAACGCCACCACATTCCCTATATTTTCAAAAGTAGTGCACTATGTAGGCCATTTGACCATTTGGGATGCAACCTGTGTGACAAAGCAAGCAACATCTATTGTTTCTATACGCAGTGTTTCTAACTATTTACACACATGTATAATGTGACGTGTGTGACATTACTTTCTAGTCTCTGAATAGGAGATAGTAAACAATGGAAGAAGTATATGAAATGGTGTGGGTAATTTTTTTGAAATGGCAAAGGCTCTATGGCTCTACTGTGTAAGCATGTGAATGAGTGATCATGTCTGTGTGTGAATGAATGAATATGTCTGTGTGATCTATGTTCAGGGAAAAAGATATGGGTAGCTATGAGTACCGTTTAGGCAGCGTCGACGGTACTTGTGATAAACGTGTTGCGTGAAGCCGTTCTCCTTGAGCAACTCGTGGGAGGGGTGCTGGAAATTGGGGAGCGACTGAGGAGTGCAGCCAATTCCCCCCAATACAGGTGTACCCTCTGAGGGGCTGGCGTTGGAGCTGGAGAGAGAGGGAAGACGAGTGATTAAACGCACATACAAACACCACCGACAAATTAAGCCTGTATGAAATGGGTAAAAATCAGCATTTTCCAAGCTCTGTCTTGGGGACCCCAATGTGTGCACATTTTGTTTTTTGCCCCAGTACTACAGAGCAGATTCAAATAACCAACTCATCATTGGGATCTGATCGTTTGAGTCAGCTGTGTAGTGCTGTGGGGGAAAAGAAGAAAACATCCTTGGGGTCCCCAGGACCGAGTTTGGGAAACGCTGGTATAAGTGATAAACAATTCTGTACGACTTCAACAATTCTTATCGCATTGAAATGTTCTAAAGAAGACAAAGCCTTTTGTAGTAATATGAACAAGTGCACACGTTAGCAACAGGAGATGAGAGGTGACTTGACTCACCTGATGGAGGTGGTGCGAGATCGGTGCTCCCGCGAGTCCATCACCCAGCCAACGTGGCACTCCATGGGGGGGTTGGAGCTGTGCCTGGTCTTCCTTTTCCTGGGGGTCTGGAGACAGAGGGGGATAGAGAGAGGACAGTTAACCAAACAGTACCCACAGCAGTCAAGATTCCCAGACCCAAATCCACCCCCAGTCGGAGGTTTCAGATTTAAATGAAAGACACTTCACAAATTAAATGTATTAGCATAAATAGAGGAGCAGTGTGCCGCCTCACAGATGTCAGATATGTCAAAATCAATAACCAATAGAGAACTGTACCCTGGTAGAGCTACGGGATGTGGGTAAGTCTAAGCAAAATGTCAGAAACAAAATTGTTACCTTGGCGTCGACGGGCCAGCTCTCCTTCACAACAGGGTAGAAACGGGGCGTCATGGCTGGGTCCTTCCGGTGCGGGGTGCGAGGCGTGCGGGGTGTCCGGGCAATGCGGTAGTTGGGCGAGTCAGGTACAGTAGTCGGGAGGGAGCGTGCTATTGTGGAAGGCTCAGGGGCACCGAACAGTTTGTTCGCCAAGGCGTCTACGGGAACTGAGAGATGAGTCACGTGTTCATATGGGTCATTTCTGTATCACAGCTTCAATATGCACATGAATAAGACTTATGTGGAGGTATTCCTATAGCCATAGAAACACCAATTTATTCAATGTATTATTCTGCTCTCTATATTTGGTGTTATTTCCCAATGTTGGTTCAGTAGAGTGCTTGTGTTTGGCATGTGATTAAGCCATAGCTGTGTGACCCCTGCCTTAGTAAAAAAGGTCTGTGTCTCATCTGTTCATGTGTCTGTGGTACTCACTCTGCTGGGGCTTTGGGGGTCCAGGGGGCACCTCCTGATTGGGGTCGACGGGGGGTTCTGGGGTTAGGCACTCAAACTCCTCTCGGCTGATCAGGTGAACCTTTTTGAAGTTTTCCACCTCTTGCTGCAGAGACAACCACATGACAGGGAGGCTCAGTGAAACAGCGGTGGTAAACTCAATGGGCTGGTTCGTTTCAGGGAGGCAGATCTAGTCCTAGAATAAAAAGCATGTACAATGGAGATTTTCCATTGAAAGTGCTTTTTAGTAAAAAGGTCTTCATGGGTCCTGGTTGACATGATATACCCGAGACCCAACCGAAATTCTAACTTGTCCCTCGAGACCGGGTCCTTTTTGATTGTCATCGGGTCTACGTAACTACAGCTGATGGACCAGAATGGACCTGACCACAGCTCTGCATAGCTTAAAGCATATTTATTTTCCACTAATAAGGTGCATTTATTTACTTATAGATGGCCCAATCTAGACCCGGATCCATTAGGGTTCAGGTCGGGTCTAGGTTGTTGTCCTCTGGGTCCGTTCGGTCGCCATTTTATTTTTTATGATCAGGTCAGGTCCAATTGTCCTTGGGTCCATTTAGATCCAGAGACCTCTACTTAATCCAGGACTAGCCTTTATTTGTGTCCGATAAATCGTCCCAATATCAATCAGACCAGGTGATGAACATTCAAAAGCAAAATACTTGATCATGTGATAATTTACACCGCCTCATTGTATGTCCAAAAAACTGTTTTTTTCTTCTTCAAGAGTCAAACAAAAGATGGGGGAAGTAGGAAATAGGCTGTAATCAACAATCTGTGTAGCATAATGTACCTTCTTCAAAGTTTGGTAACGGTCAGACACGCACCAACATGGCATGGTGACCAAGAATACTACTGGGCTATATTAACTTGGAAGTTCAATGAAGGCTCTATTTCAAACTAGGGCTTTGTCAACAGTAACAATCTCCAAACACAACACAGAACCCTCAACTTTACTCAGACAAAACTGGTGTAAAAATAGCAACAAAATTATAGGAACTAAACTACAACTTGGCTTCTACACACTGAGCTTTTGTCACAAATGGCACCCTATTGCCTATATAGTGCATTACTTTTGAACAGGGCCCATACATTTCTGGTAGTGCAGTAAATAGGAAATAGGGTGGCATTTTGGATGCAACCTAGGAAACAAGACTTACATTTAAAGCACGAGCCATCTCTGACCTAGTTACCTCTGAAGACATCTGAAGAGCCATTTTTCCCCCTGAAACCCACTCCACAGAGCCCTTAGCTAGGCAGAGGCAGCCCAGGTAGGGTTTATTTATTAACACACCACTGGATGGGGGGGGGCACGTGAACGGCACAAAGTGCCCTGCCACAATAAGAACTGGGACAAAAACAGCCCACTGAAGTTATATCAGTGATACGCGTTTGTTCATAACCGATTTGTTTTTTTTATCTCTGAATGGTGACTGTCACAAGTGTATTTTGTTTAAATGGTTTCCTGGTGGAAACTAGGCACATGCCTCATTTAACTAGAGAAACTGTAATTACTTAGGCTGTCCCCAAATATTTAGTTACGACCTATTGAAAATTCTGATATCCATCCTCACAGTCCTCAAATTAATGCACCTATTCTAGATAAGAGTGCTTGCTACCTGACTACAGAGTTAAAGTCCAAGTGAAAGGGACTGACCTTGATGGTGGCGTACTCGGGTTCGTAGTTGTCATCCCACAGGTCCGCTTCGTAGTAGTACAGGCCGTCGTTGATCACCTTCACCAGCTCATTGGTCAGCTTGGAGCGCGACGTGTGGTGGCCTGTGCGGTCACCCCCTGGGTGCTTGCGCAGGTAGGGCGGCGTCTGTGTCACAATGAGGATCTTGTTGACGTCGTTGTCGGCGATCTCGCAGTCCGAGTCCTCATCGGACCAGTCGGTAAATGTGTTCCTGCGGCCATCCATCTGCTCCATCTCCTCGTCAAACATGAAGTCCAGCTCCTCGGGCTCATCCTGCTCCTCCTTGGCTGAGGCGGCAGAGGGGACCAGGCTGAGGCCTGCCTTTGGCACCGGGGAGAGAGCGTCTTCTTTCTGCTGCAACGAAGGGGTCTACCATCAGTCAACATCCATGGGAGAAGGCGTGGAGGGATGGATGGGTGCCAAGGTGGAGAGGGAGACAAGGAAGTAGAGAAAGGGCAATGTAGAGGTATGGAGCAGGCAGACAGTCATACTGTATACAGGCAGGGACACCATGAAGAGGGTGCTGGTGAGAGGATGACTAGATAACACCACAGGCAGGGGGAATGGACTGGTGATGAACAGTAACATATTGAATATACTCCAAATGGCAACCTATTCCCTATGTAGTGCACTACTTTCAACAAACGCTTTAGTCTATGCCTACTACCTGGCAGAATTAGATCATGATTACTTGCATCAATCCAGTGGCGATTTGTTTAGCAAACTCTGCAATTGCATGTGCACTACAAAAACACCCTAATCAAACAAATCCCTGGCTGGTGAGCACTTGAATTAAAGGGTATCTACACCAAAAAATAAACATTTCTTAGATTTTTCCCAGACCTCAAAAGTGGTCACCTGATGTGGTTTAAGCATTGCTGTGGACTTAAAGCTGCACTATTCAGAAATTGCTCTGCCATTTTCTGGTTGCAAAAATTCTAATACATAGCCAAATGTCAGACTCTACAATTGTTATATTGTAGAGACTCATAGTACCATCTAAACCACTGTGAAAGATATTTTGCATAACCAAAAATATTGTATTTTCAGCTGTTTGAACCTGGTGTACAAACCGAAAGTAAAAGAAACAAAAACAAAACTTAAAGAACCGGAAGCATAGAAATAGCGCACATAAAACTGCTTCTTAGACTTGTTTTCAATGAGAATGACAGATCTATAACACACACCTTTCCATGTGAATTTGATAATGTCATCAAAAAAGTTACATATTGAAGTTTTAAAACATTACATTGTTGTTTTTCTATTAAAAAAGGTGTAATTTTGAGAACAATCCCCCACACATAGGGGTGCAAAGGTTCCAAAACTTTCCGGTACATTTCTGGAATTTTTCCATGGGAAGTTAAAGCCAGGGAATTTTGATTAAATTCATTAAAAAAAGTTAGCTTATAACAGTGAACCTTTTTTGTGGGATACACAAGGCAATTCTAGGTCTTGTGGCATATTTTGGTTAATCTACCCCCAATTCAATGGAATTGCAACCCTCTGCATGCACAGTGCATTCTTCCATCACATGTGCAGCTGATTCTCAAGATCTGGTACACTAATGAGATGCTATTGAGCCCACACTACTACACTGTCTGAGCCAAGGACTACATGCTTTCTGGTAAGTTTGGATTACAATACTGGGTGAGGTGAATATATTTTATATGACATATAGGATTTTTTGTTAACTAGTAAATAGTAGCCTACAACAAAGTGTGTTTAAATCATTTCTAACTTGTTAATTTCTGCTAGTAAGTTTTTGCTACCATGTGGGTTTTAGCTTGCTTGAGCCTGCTAACTGAGGAGTGTTAATTCACCTGTTTCCATACATGTTTCATTTTAAAACATTTATCTTACAAAGGCGTTGTTTAATCTAACTGCTTAACTACACTGCTCAAAAAAATAAAGGGAACACTTAAACAACACATCCTAGATCTGAATGAAAGAAATAATCTTATTAAATACTTTTTTCTTTACATAGTTGAATGTGCTGACAACAAAATCACACAAAAATAATCAATAGAAATCCAAATTTATCAACCCATGGAGATCTGGATTTGGAGTCGCACTCAAAATTGAAGTGGAAAACCACAGTACAGGCTGATCCAACTTTGATGTAATGTCCTTAAAACAAGTCAAAATGAGGCTCAGTAGTGTGTGTGGCCTCCACGTGCCTGTATGACCTCCCTACAACGCCTGGGCATGCTCCTGATGAGGTGGCGGATGGTCTCCTGAGGGATCTCCTCCCAGACCTGGACTAAAGCATCCGCCAACTCCTGGACAATCTGTGGTGGAACGTGGCGTTGGTGGATGGAGCGAGACATGATGTCCCAGATGTGCTCAATTGGATTCAGGTCTGGGGAACGGGCGGGCCAGTCCATAGCATCAATGCCTTCCTCTTGCAGGAACTGCTGACACACTCCAGCCACAAGAGGTCTTGCATTAGGAGGAACCCAGGGCCAACCGCACCAGCATATGGTCTCACAAGGGGTCTGAGGATCTCATCTTGGTACCTAATGGCAATCAGGCTACGTCTGGCGAGCACAGGGAGGGCTGTGCGGCCCCCCAAAGAAATGCCACCCCACACCATGACTGACCCACCGCCAAACCGGTCATGCTGGAGGATGTTGCAGGCAGCAGAACGTTCTCCACGGCGTCTCCAGACTCTGTCACGTCTGTCACGTGCTCAGTGTGAACCTGCTTTCATCTGTGAAGAGCACAGGGCGCCAATGGCGAATTTGCCAATCTTGGTGTTCTCTGGCAAATGCCAAACGTCCTGCACGGTGTTGGGCTGTAAGCACAACCCCCACCTGTGGACGTCGGGCCCTCATACCACCCTCATGGAGTCTGTTTCTGACCATTTGAGCAGACACATGCACATTTGTGGCATGCTGGAGGTCATTTTGCAGGGCTCTGGCAGTGCTCCTCCTGCTCCTCCTAGCACAAAGGCGGAGGTAGCGGTCCTGCTGCTGGGCTGTTGCCCTCCTACGGCCTCCTCCACGTCTCCTGATGTACTGGCCTGTCTCCTGGTAGCGCCTCCATGCTCTGGACACTACGCTGACAGACACAGCAAACCTTCTTGCCACAGCTCGCATTGATGTGCCATCCTGGATGAGCTGCACTACCTGAGCCACTTGTGTGGGTTGTAGACTCCGTCTCATGCTACCACTAGAGTGAAAGCACCGCCAGCATTCAAAAGTGACCAAAACATCAGCATAGGAACTGAGAAGTGGTCTGTGGTCACCACCTGCAGAACCACTCCTTTATTGGGGGTGTCTTGCTTATTGCCTATAATTTCCACCTGTTGTCTATTCCATTTGCACAACAGCATGTGAAATGTATTGTCAATCAGTGTTGCTTCCTAAGTGGACAGTTTGATTTCACAGAAGTGTGATTGACTTGAAGTTACATTGTGTTGTTTAAGTGTTCCCTTTATTTTTTTGAGCAGTATATTTATCTGTACATGGAATTGTATTTGTTTGTTTTTTACTCATGTTTTTCCTAATCTTTACAGGAAAATGCCACAGGCACTATCTGAAGTGTGGAGACATTTCACTGCAGCTAATATAGAAGAAAAAGCTGTGTACATTTGCAAATACAGTGCCAAATCATGTGAAGAATGCAACAAAGATGCAGAATTATCTGGCCAAGTGCATAAAGTTCCCTCAGCGCTCACAACAAGCAACCTCTGACAAAACTCCCTCTACTTCTATTCGAGGTGAAAATGATGAATCAGACCCCTTATCCATAGCAACAGCTCATAGTCCTCCTGGAATCTGACTTTTTTTTTGACTCAAATGGAGGAACGAAGTCATAAAAATGCTGATGAATGTCTTGCTTGAGCTGTGTATGCAACTGGTTCACCTCTGATGCTCACAGGCAATGTGTATTGGAAGAGATTTCTGAATGTCCTTCGGCCAACATACACCCCTCCAACCAGACATGCTTTATCTACTCATTTGCTGGATGCAGAGTTCCAGAGAGTTCAAGTGAAGGTCAAGCAAATCAAAGAGAAAGACTATTGCAATCATCTCTGATGGGTGGTCGAATGTTCGTGGGCAAGGAAAAATTAGCTACATCATCTCCACCCCTCAACCAGTATTCTCCAAGGGACAACAGACACACCGGTCTCTACATAGCAGATGAGCAGTCATCAATGACCTTGGACCACAGAAGGTATTTGCACTGGTGACAGACAATGTTGCAAACATTAAGGCTGCTTGGTCTAAAGTGGAGGAGTCCTACCCTCACATCACACCCATTGGCTGTGCTGCTCATGCATTGAATCTGCTCCTCAAGGACATCATGACACTGAAAAAAATGGATACGCTCTACAAGGGATCCAAGGAAATGGTTAGGTATGTGAAGGGTCATCAAGTTATAGCAGCAAAGTGAGAAGAATAAGAGCACCACATTGAAGCTGCCCAGCAACACCCGTTGGGGTGGTGTTGTCATCATGTTTGACAGTCTCCTGGAAGGGAAGGAGTCTCTCCAAGAAATGGCCATATCACAGTCTGCCGATATGGACAGACAGCCCCATCAAGAGGATCCTCCTGGATGATGTATTTTGGGAGAGAGTGGTAAGCACCCTGAAACCTATGGCAGTCGTGCCAACATATCTCATCAGCCACCTGGTGGAAGGGACTTTGTGGATCTGCTCTTTCCCCTGTTGCCTCCATCATCCTCCAAATCCCACCAACGTCAGCCGCCTCAGAGCGCAACTGCTCCTTGTTTCGGAACACACACACCAACAGGCTGACAAATACAGGGGTTGAAAAATTGGTGGCCATCCGGGCAAAGTTGAGGCTTTTTGAGCCTGACAACGAGCCATCCTCAACAAGGTTGGAAAGTGACAGTGAAGATGAGGCCTCAGAGTCTGATGTTCAAGAGGAGGTCCGGGGAGAAGACATGGAAGCCTGAGAGGAAGACAACCAAAGCTTTAGTTTCTTGATGTATGTTGAAAACGTTTTTGGGAGATGCGATGGATCATTGGGGATCATTTAATATTCCCTTTCGTTGTTCAGCAAAATCATCCCATGTGAAGAGTCAACTCATTTAACTAAAGTTCAATTTGTAACTAAATTGTTTTATTTAGATTAGAAGGATTTAATCATTTGCAATTTGTCTACTTACGATAAGGTAAAAGGTTTGTTTCCATATGATATATATATCCAACGCATAAAACGACTACATTTAAATGGTATTAATATTAATTACCATATTTTCCCGTTAATTCCAACGAAAAAAATACAAAACCTTGAAAAACAAAACTGAGAAAACGGAATTTGGGAAAAACAAAAGTGAATTAGGCAACAAACAAAAAATGACTGATTTTATATGGCCCTAATCAAATAGAACCGACATTCATCTTTGTTATAGAGATTTTGTTTTACAGGTATCATGTAGGATAATGGTGTGCGGGTGAGAGCCATTACGCTGTATCCTCTTTCATTGCCATACCACTCAACTGGACATAAAGTGACTGGATTAAGGGAGAGGAAGGCCAACAGACAATCAGGTCATATCTATTCAGCTCTACTCACCTTGGTTCTGGCCGGGGAGGGCTTGGGTCTCTTCTTCACCTCGATCCAGGACTCAGAGTCCAGGTCGGGCAGGCTGGCCGACAGTCCCTTGGGCATGCTCTTCAGGTTGGACACGTCCTGCTCCATCTTGGGCTGCATGGAGGCCCTGGTCATGCCCCTGGTGGGCGTGGAGGACCGGGGAGACCCTGGAGCAGACTCTGTCGATTAGATTGACTCTATAGGTGAGCACGAGACTAGACAAGCCTACAGAGTGGACTAGTGAGAGTAAGCTCACTCTATATCAGCTACCTTTCAATAGTTGTGTCTCAAATGGCACCCTATTCCATTTATAGTGTGCGCATGGGATGCAGTCATAGCTACCACTCATACCCCTTGAACTACCTACCAGTCCTACCTGATTAAATAAGTGTTTTCGAATCATTGTCTATTAGGCACAAAGCAGGAGAGCACTTGACTGAATCAGTGTACTCACAGAGAAGCGGTAAGAAATAAGCCCTTTATCCAATGGTTTTACACCTCACAGTATTACACTATCACAGTATTACACTGGCTGGCGGAGTACAGGGATTTTTCTGAGATTGAAATCATTCCTTGAGCATATAAAAATTCACTGAATAACTGAGTAACGAGTAAAAACAACATGGCTATACACAGTAACGAGGTGATGTGCAGGGCTACGAGGTAGTTGAGGTAGCTACAGTGCATTCGGAAAGTATTCAGACCCCTTCACTTTTTTCACATTTTGCTACGTTACAGCCTTTAAATGGGTGTCCTGACTCTCTGAGGTCATTAAAGATCCCATGGCACTTATCGTAAGAGTAGGGGTGTTAACCCCGGTGTCCTGGCTAAATTCCCAATCTGGCCCTCATACCATCACAGCCACCTAATAATCCCCAGTTTACAATTGGCTCATTCATCCCCCTCTCCCCTGTAACTATTCCCCAGGTCGTTGCTGTAAATGAGAATGTGTTCTCAGTCAACTTATCTGGTAAAATAACGGATAAATAAATAAAAAATTAATTCTAAAATTGATTAAATTGTTTTTTTCCCCCCTCTTCAATCTACACACAATGCCCCATAATGACAAAGCAAAAACAAGTTTACATTATTTTGCAAATGTATTAAAATTAAACTGAAATACCACATTAACATAAGTATTCAGATCGTTTACTCTGTACTTTGTTGAAGCACCTTTGGCAGCGATTAGAGCATCGAGTCTTCTTGGGTATGACACTACAAGCGTGGCACACTTGTATTAGGTAAGTTTCTCACATTCTTCTCTGCAGGTTCAGGTTCAAGTCCGGGCTTTGGCTGGGCCACTCAAGGACATTCAGAGACTTGTCCCGAAGCCACTCCTGCGTTGTCTTGGCTGTATGCTTAGGGTTGTTGTCCTGTTGGAAGATGAACAGTCACCCCAATCTGAGGTCATGAGCGCTCTGGAGCAGGTTTTCATCAAGGATCTGTCTGTACTTTGCTCTGTTCATCTTTCCCTCAATGTCGCCTAGTCTCTCCATCCCTGCCACTGAAAAACATCCCCACAGCATGATGCTGCACCACCATACTTCACCGTAGGGATGGTGATGAGCGGTGCCTGGTTTCCATCTGACGTGGCACTTGGCATTCAGGCCAAAGAGTTCAATCTTGGTTTCATCAAAACAGAGAATCTTGTTTCTCATGGTCAGAGTCCTTTAGGTGCCTTTTGGCAAACTCCAAGCGGGCTGTCATGTGCCTTTTACTGAGGGGTGGCTTCGGTTTGGCCACTCCAC
This sequence comes from Salmo trutta, assembly GCF_901001165.1. Lineage (NCBI taxonomy): Eukaryota > Metazoa > Chordata > Actinopteri > Salmoniformes > Salmonidae > Salmo > Salmo trutta. The sequence goes on from NC_042963.1 coordinate 30,917,620, forward strand.
CATAAAGGCCCAATTGGTGGAGTGCTACAGAGATGGTTGTCCTTCTGGAAGCTTCTCCCATCTCCAAAGAGGAACTCTGGAGCTCTGTTACGAGTAACAATCAGGTTCACGATTTGTTGAAAACTTTTTTGGTTACAACATGATTCCATGTGTAATTTCATGTGTAATTTCATAGTTTGTCTTCACTATTATTCTACAATGTAGAAAATAGTAAAAATAAAGAAAAATCCTTGAATGAGTAGGTGTTCTAAAACTTTGACCGGTAGTGTAGACAGGTGAGTGCCTTTCCAAATCATGTCCAATCAATTAAAATGACCACAGGTGGACTCCAATCAAGTTGTAGAAATATCAAGGATGATCAATGGAAACAGGATGCACCTGAGCTCAATTTTGAGTCTCATGGCAAAGGGTCTGAATACTTATGCAAATAAGGTTACACTTTTTTTTTCCGCTTTGTCATTATGGGGTATTGTGTGTAGATTGATGAGAAAAATATATAACATTTTAGAATAAGGCTGTAACGTAACAAAATGTGGTAAAAAGTCAAGGGGTCAGAATACTTTCTGAAGATTTCCCTTTACTGTAACTAAGGGGCCTAGACCAAACCATGAAACAGCCCCAGGCCATTATTCCTCCTCCACCAAACTTTACAGTTGGCACTACGCATTCAGGCAGGTAGCGTTCTTCTGGCATCCGCAAAACCCAGATTTGTTTGTCGGACTGCCAGATGGTGAAGCGTGATTCATCGCTCCAGAGAACGCATTTCCACTGTTCCAGAGTCCAATGGCGGCAAGCTTTATGCAACTCCAGCCGACACTTGGCATTGCACATGGTGATCTTAGGCTTGTGTGCGGCTGCTCGGCCATGAAAACCCATTTCATTAAGCTTCTGACGAACACTTCTTGTGCGGACGTTGCTTCCAGAGGCAGTTTGAAACTCGGTAGTGAGTGTTGCAACTGAGGACAGACAATTTTTACGCCCTACAGCACTCAACGGTCCCGTTCTGTGAGCTTGTGTGGCCTACCACTTCGCGGCTGAGCCGTTGTTGCTCCTAGACGTTTCCACTTCACAGTAACAGCACTTACAGTTGACCAGGCCAGCTCTAGCAGGGCAGACATTTCACGAACTAACTTGTTGGAAAGCTGTCATCCTATGATGGTTCCACGTTGAAAGTCACTGAGCTCTTCAGTAAGGCCATTCTACCGCCAACATTTGTCTATGGAGATTGCATGGCTGTGTACTCGATTTGTACACCTGTCAGCAATGGGTGTACCTGAAATGACAAATCCACTAATTTGAAGGGGTGTCCACATACTTTTGTATATATAGTGTGTGTGTGTGTTGGGGTGTCAGTGTATGTGTGTGGGTAGAGTCTAGAGGGTGTGGATAGAGTCAGCGCAAGACAGTTAAAAAAAAAAAAAAGGGTAAATGCAGGTATTCCGGGTAGCAATTTGATTAGCTATTTAGCAGCCTTGTTTAGCAGTCTTATGGCTTAGGGGGTAGAAGCTGTTCAGGGTCCTGTTAGTTCCAGACTGGTATTGCTTGCCGTGCGGTAGCATTGAGAACAGTCCATGGCTTGGGTGGCTGGAGTCTGACAATATTTTGGGCCTTCCTCAGACACCCCCTGGTATAGATGTCCAGGAAGGGTGCTCGGCAGTTGCCGTACCAAGCGGCGATGCAGCCAGTCAAGACACTATCAATGGTGTAGCTGAAGAACTTTGAGGATCTGAGAGAGCCCGTGCCTAATCTTTCCAGCCTCCTGATCGTCCAAAAAGTTCACATTTTGACTAATTCTTCCAGGAGTCTTGATGATCATCCAGGTGCTTTTTGGCAAAACTTAAGTCAACTTTTTGGACGACATGGGTCACGTTATGTCTGGTGAAAACCAAATACTCCATCCCACAGTAAGAACACCATAACAACGGTCAAGCGTGGTGGTGGTAGTAGTGTGATGGATTGTGGATGCTTTGCTGCCTCAGGACCAGGATGACTTGCTGTCATTGAAGGAACCACGAATTCTGTTCTGTATTAGAAAGTTTTAAACGGAGAATGTCAGGCAATTCGTACGTGAGTTGAAGCACAGCTGGGTCATGCTGCAAGACAAAGATCCAGAACACACAAGCAAGTCTACATGAGAATGGCTGAAAACAAACAAAATGTAAAGTTCTGGAATGGCTTAGTCAAAGTCTAGACCCGATTGAGATGTGGCAGGATCTGAAACAAGCAATTCATGCTCGAAAACCCACAAATGTTGCTGAGTTAAAGCAGTTCTGCATGGAAGAGTGGGGTGTTAAGAGACTGATCATCAATTACAGGAAGCATTTGGTTGCAGTCAACGCAGCTTAAGGTGGCACAACCAGTTATTGAGTGTAAACGGGTAATTACTTTTTCACGCAGGGGCATTGGGTGTTGCATACGTTTGTTAATTACAGTGCCTTCAGAAAGTATTCACTTTCTTTTTCCACATTTTGCTGTGTTCCAGCCTGAATTTAAGATGTATTAAATTAATATTTTGTCACTGGACTACACACAACACCCCATAATGTCAGTGGAATTGTGTTTTTTGACATTTTTACTAATGAATTAAAAATGAAAACCTGAAATTTCTTAAATGGGTTGAATACTTATTGACAAGGCCAGCCTGAATAAGTTCAGGAGTAAAAATGTGCTTAACAAGTTACATGGACTCTGTGAGCAATAATAGTGTTTAGCATGATTTTTGAATGACTACCTCATCTATGTACCCCACACATACAGATAATTGTAAGGTCCCTCAGTCGAGCAGTGAATTTCAAACACAGATTCAACCACAAAGACCAGGGATGTTTTCGAACGCCTCGCAAATAAGTGCACCTATTTGGTAGATGGGTACAAAAAAGCAGACATTGAATATCCCTTTGAGCAAGGTGAAGTTATTAATAACACTTTGATGGTGCACCCAGTCACTACAAAGATACAGGCGTCTTTCCTAACTCAGTTGCCGGAAAGGAAGGAAAGCGCCTCAGGGTTCTCACCCTGAGGTCAATGTTGACTTTAAAACAGTTAGAGTTTAATGGCTGTGATAGGAGAAAACTAAGGATGGATCAGCAACATTGTAGTTACTCCACAACACTAACCTAAATGACAGAGTGAAAAGAAGGACACCTGTACATAATTGTATTTCTTACAAAACATGCATACTGTTTGCAATAAGGCACTTAAGTAAAACTGCAAAGAATTTGGGAAAGAAATGTACTTTATGCCCTGAACACAAAGTGTTATGTTTGGGGCAAATCCAACACAGCACATCACTGAGTACCACTCTTCATATTTCCAAGCATGGTTGCGGCTGCATCATGGTGGGGGTATGCTTGTCATCGGCAAGGACTAGGCAGTGTTTTGGGGGGAAAAAGAAAAGCAATAAAGCGAAGCACAGGCAAAATCCTAGAGGAAAACCTGGTTTAGTCTGCTTTCCAACAGACACTGGGGAAACAGATTTCACCTTTCAGCAGGACAATAACCTAAAACACAAGGCCAAATATACACTGGAGTTGCTAATTGAGTTACAGTTTTGACTTAAATCAACTACCAACTACCAACTTGACAGAGGTGGAAGAATGAATAAAATGTGCAAATATTGTACAATCCAGGTTTGCAAAGCTCTTAGGGAGACTTACCCAGAAAGACTCACAGCTGTAAATCGCTACCATAGGGGAGTCTAACATGCATTGACTCAGGGGTGTGAAAACATATGTGAATGAAACGTTTCTGTATATCATTTTCAATAAAACTTGCAAAAATGTCTAAAAACATGTTTTTACTTTGTCATTATGGTGTATTGTGTGTAGATGATTAAATACATTTTGTTTCTCACCCCTTTTAGAATTCAAGCTGTAACAACAAGAATGTGGAATAAGTCAAGGGGTATGAATACTTTCTAAAGTCACTATAAATAAATGAAATAAGTATCAACATTTTGTGTTATTTTCTCACTCGGTTTTACTTTATTAAATTTTAGGTTTTGGTTGAAGATCTGATCACATTCAGTGTCTGAAAAATGCAAAAATTTAGAAAATTAGAAATAGGGCAACAACTTTCACGGCAGTGTACCCTGTTTTTATAGTGAGAGGTGAAATAGATGGTTGAATGTATAGCCACCCATTTTGATAGTGAATCTGCATAGCTAAGTCTCTATCAGTTGTATAGTGTGAGGCTGGCTAGGGGGTATAGCTACTATACCTGTCTGCTTAGTGGGCATCTGCCGGGGCACGAACTCGGGGCAGTGGATGAGCTGGGTCAGGTCCACCTGGTTGTGGGCCGGTCCCATGGACAGGCCAGGAAGTGGCCACTTCTCCGGCTCCACCTTCCGACGGATCTTCATGTCAATGATTTCCACCTCTTTGCTGTCCTTCAAAGACTACGGGTAGAATTTTAAAAAGAGTTGAGGGTATGAAACACAATGAAATAGTATGCAACTGTCAAAATAAATAAAACACTTGAGTAAATGAGGTATATAAAGTATATTGAAAGCAGGTGGTTCCACACAGGTGTTGTTCCAGAGTTCATTAAGCAATTAACATCCCATCATCAAATCAAGCTTTATTCACGGTGCCTTTGGAAAGTATTCAGACCTCGACTTTTTCCCACATTGTTACGTTACAGCCTTATTATAAAATTGATCAAACACACAATACACCATAATGACAAAGCAAAAATATGTTTGAATACATTTTTGCAAATGTATTACACAAAAACTGAAATATCACATTTACATAAGTATTCAGACCCTTTACTCAGTACTTTGTTGAAGCAGTCTTCGTGGGTATATCTTCTTGGGTATGACGCTACAAGCTTGGCACATCTGTATTTGGGGAGTTTATCCCATTCTTCTCCGCAGATCCTCTCAAGTTCTGTCATGTTGGATGGGGAGCGTTACTGCACAGCTATTTTCAGGTCTCTCCAGAGATGTTCGATCGAGTTCAAGTATGGAATCTGGCTGGGCCACTCAAGGACATTCAGAGACTTGTCCTGAAGCCTCTCCTGCGTGATTAGGGTCGTTGTCCTGTTGGAAGGTGAACCTTTGCCCCAGTCTGAGGTCCTGAGCGCTCTGGTACAGGTTTTCATCAAGGATCTCGCTGTGATTTGCTCTGTTCATCTTTGCCTTGATCCTGACTAGTCTCCCAGTCCCTGCCACTGAAAAACATCCCCACAGCATGATGCTGCCACCACCATGCTTCACCCTAGGGATGGTACCAGGTTTCCTCCACACATGACGGTTGGCATTCAGGCCAAAGAGTTAAATCTTGGGTTCATCAGATAAGAGAATCTTGTTTCTCATGGTCTGAGAGTCCTTTAGGTGCCTTTTGACAAACTCTAAGCAGGCTGTCTTGTGCCTTTTACTGAGTGGCTTCTGTCTGGCCACTCTACCAGAAAGGCCTGAACTCTAGAGGTCTGTCAGAGTGACCATCGGGTTCTTGGCCACCTCTCTGACCAAGGCCACTCTCCCCCGATTGCTCAGTTTGGCCGGGCAGCCAGCTCTAGGAAGGGCCTTGGTGGTTCAAAACTTTTTCCATTTAAGAGCGATGAGGCCACTGTGTTCTTTGGGACCTTCAATGCTGCAGATATTTTTTGGTACCTTTCCCCAGATCTGTGCCTCTCCACAATCCTGTCTCGGAGCTCTATGTACAATTCCTTCGACATCTTAGTTTGGTTTTTGCTCTGACCATGCACTGTCAACTTTGGGACCTTATTTAGACAGGTGTGTGCCTTTCCAAATCATCTCCAATCAATTGAATTTACCACAGGTGGACTCCAATCATGTATAAACATCAAGGATGATCAATGGAAACAGGATGAACCGGAGTTCAATTTCGAGTCTCAAAGCAAAAGGGTCTGAATAGTTATGTAAATAAGGTAATTCTGTTTAATTTTTCATACATTTGCAAATATTTCTAAAAACGGTTTTCGCTTTGTCATTATGGGGTATTGTGTGTAAATTGCTGAGGAAATGTTTTTATTTAATCCATGTTTGAATAAGGCTGTAACGTATCAAAATGTGGATAAAGTCAAAGGGTCTGAATACTTTCCGAAGGCACTGTATCGAGCACATTTCAGACATGGCTGCAACACAATGTGCTTCACAGAAAAAAAGTAACTATTTTTTTTTTTTAAATGAAATATTTACTACAGAGGAGATATATATATATTAAATCACAATAAAATCAGACTAAAAAGCACCCTAAGGAAAAGCAGTGCTAATTAAGATCTCTTAATTATGTCCACCGTTTCGGCCCCCCTCAGGTTCTCTGGCAGGCTATTCCAGAGGCTGGGGGCATAATAACTAAAGGCTGCCTCTCCATGCCTCTTGGTCCTAGGCTCTGGGATAGTTAAAAGGCCAGTGCCCGAGGACTTGAGGGACCTACTGGGTACATAAATAAATAGCATGTCTGACATGTATTGGCGTGCACAATCGTGGATTGATTTAAAAACCAATAGAATATTTAAATGAATTCTAAAACTCACAGGCAGCCAGTGCAGCCAGAATTTAAAACCGGTGTAATGTGTGCTCTATGTCTAGTCTTGGTCAGTACCTGTGCTGCAGCATTCTGTTTTGCGGTTGACCAATGGCTTTCTTGGGTAGACCAGACAGGATAGCATTACAGAAGTAAAGCGTGCTTGTAATAAAAGCCTGGATGAGTCTATCAGCACCCTGGCAATGTTCCTCAGGTGGTAAAAAGCTATGTTGGTCACATTCCAATGGGTGATTCAAAACTGAGTTCAGAATCTAAAATTACACCTAGTTTTTTTTTTTTACCAGGTGTTTTAGCTTTCTTACCAGTGAATTCAAATGTGAGGCCAGATTCTCTCTCTGTGCTTTGGCTCCAACAATAAGTACCTCGGTCTTGTCTTGATTTAGCGGGATGAAGTTGTGAGCCATCCAATATTTAAATCACTAATACTGTAATTTATCTGTGGAGCTAAAATCCTCTGGTGACACAGAAATGTGAAGTTGTGTATCGCCTGTGTAGCAGTGAAAATTAACTTCTGTGCTTTCTGATAACGCTGCCAAGGGGTAACAGATAAACTGAACAGTAACACACAAAATCAAACCTTGTGGAACGCCACGTCAAATCTATTTTCTCTGAGTTGTCCACAAATGGTGACAAAACTCTTGACCGGTTAAATAGGTCCTAAACCAATTTAGAACTGGAATGGAGAGGCCAACCTACCTCTCCAGAAGGACATCATGGTCAACAGTGTCGAATACAGCACTTAAATCCAAGAGTACAAGGACAGAGACCTGATTGGCATCTGTGTTGGCTCCAAGATCATTTATCAGTTTAACTAAAGACTGTCTCTGTGCTGCTAAGAGTTGAATAATCTAGATTACTTTTCTTCAGAAGGTGTTTCACCATAGCAGTATTTAGTGCAGAGGGGAAAGTGCCTGTGAACAGGGAGTGATTAACAATAGCTTGCACTTCTTCAGATGTGCCATTAAAAACTGTTTTGAAGAAGGTGGTAGGGCATGGGATCAAGAAGGCAGGTGGAAGGCTTACATTTGTGATATCAATTTCCTGAGAATGTCTGTGTCAACCAGGGAAAATATAAATCCATATGCCTTTTCATAGTAGGCTAGGGCACAAAATGCTCATCAGGTTTTGCTTGACTGATAGCCAGCCTAATGATTGTTATCTGCCGCAAAGACATCACATTTAGATAAAGCAACATCAACAACAAGATATGTCAATAGAAAGCTCCTTTGTAATAACCAGGTCCAGAGTATGGCCGAGGTTACGGGTAGGCCCAGTAACATGTTGAATAAATTCCATAGAGCTCAAAAGATTCATAAATGCATTGGCCTCAGAGTCAGTCTGTCAACATTAATATATCTCAAGGACAATAGACAAAAGTTCAGAGAAATGAGTAAAGAAAGTGGGGCAGTGCTTTGATGGCCTATACAGGGTTATAGCCAGCACTGGTGGCTGATACTTTAAAATTATAGCATGATGCTCAAAAGATCAAGACGACAAACAAATTGTCCTCACAGTTGAGAGCATTAGTAAAAATAGAGCCTGTCCCCCCTCTCTTTTCCGATAGAGTATGAAAAGATGTTGTCGGGGCAGAGGCTGTAATACGAGCGACACTATAATAAGACAGTCATGTTTCAGTGAGAAACATGCAAAAAAAAAACTGGGTCATTCACGAGAAAGAGCAATCACTAGTAAAACCAAACATTTAAAAGCAACATATTCAATGAGTGTGGGCCACTCTGCCCCTGGGGCATCAGCCTTGAGGTAACGAGAGGAATAACCAAATTATTAACGTTAAAAATCTGGTTTTCTGACAGGCTCCAATGTATCAGAATGGTAGGAGAAGACATTTTGTATAAACTCACTAGAAGACAGTTAGTGGAAGGAACATCAATTCAGTTACTCACAATAACCATAGTGCCATTTCTAAGTGAGTTGATATGCTTTCCAAGTCCTGTGTTGCTTATAGTGAGGACTGGAGAACTACCAGACCCTGTCCATCAGTTTCTAAAACAGTTCATAATGTTGCTGGAAATAATCCTGGAACCCCTGTGGTTAGGGTGAATCCCGTCTCTTTTAAAAATTGCTGGTTGCAGCCACAGCAAATCAAAGAAGAGGCATTCCCTTCTTTGCAAAGTTACATCAGATTCTCGTTTAGGGCAACGAGTCGGCTAAAAACTTTCCAAACCCCTTCGATAGCACGGGAGGGGGCCAGAAATAATTATTCACTTCCCTGTGCTCGCGAGGGTGTTCACTTTTTTTGTTTTTGTCCTCCCTAAGTTCCTCAGATCGCCTAAAGCGGAGGTCATTAAAACATATTTGAGTGACGATGGTGTCAATATTGAAGTAGTTTGTCAGATCCATGGACAGGAGGGAGTTGATATCATGATACGGGCTCCTGGGTGACAGTGGACCTTGGTCGTTCCACAGAATGCAGCAAATCTCGCTGTTGAGCTGCCCACAATGATGGTGCTCGTGATGGAATCCGATCGGGAAGGAAGCGAGGGAGTGGGATGGGACTGACTCAGGCAGGGCGGATGGAGGCTTCAAGTCAGGCTAACTTGACTCTTCGCACCAGTCGATGGCATCGGAAACCCCAGAAAGGAGGAGGATGGCACGAGACCGTTCTGTCTTGATTCAGCGACCTGCTGAACTGTGTGGGGTGGCCATGGGTGTGGGTGACACTGGGCGGCCGCGGGTTTTTGGTATATTCCCAGGATCCGTGCTGACTCCCGGGGCTGTTAGGTCCGTCTCAAAGCTGTTTGATAGCTGGATCAGATCTTCTCGGATAGATGAAGGGTGGCCAGACTGCCTTCCCGATCTCATACGCCTTGTGAGTGTCCAGTCTCCCATGGGCCGCGGAGTTGAGCTGAACATCTGTCCATTGGATTGGGACAGGTCAACACCTTGTGAGTGTGTGAGTGTCCAGTCTCCCATGGGCCGCGGAGTTGAGCTGAACATCTGTCTGTTGGATTGGGACAGATCAACGCCGCTTGACTCATCAACAGCTTTGCTATAGGAGGCATTTAAAACTGAGATTGGGTTTGCCTAGACTAAAGCAAGGTTGGTGTAGATAGAAAGCAGGTCATCCTTTTCTCGCAGCCGAGCTTGCAGCCGGAGGGTCTCTTCCCTAAGCTGCTTGATGGTGGTGCATTAAGGGCAGAGGAATCCCTCTCCATTTCTCAGTTTAGGGTCATGTATAAAAATGCCCAGTTTGCCCATTATTTTGGCTACCATGGCTAAAAGAAGAAATCTCAGTGACTTTCAAAGAGGGGTGTCAAAGGAGCATATGGGGTTTAAAGTGTGTGGCAGGTAGCCTTGCGGTTAAGAGCATTGCCTTTCAACACAATACCCCACAATGATAAAGCATAAACAGGTTTTCGTAATTTTTCAAATCTACAAAAAATAAAAAAGTATCTTATTTACATAAGTATTCAGACAATTTGCTATGACACTCGAAATTGAGCTCAGGTGCATCCTGCTTCCATTGATCATCCTTGAAATGTTTCTTGATTAGATGTAACTTCATTAAATCAAAATCAAATCAAATGTATTTATATAGCCCTTCGTACATCAGCTGATATCTCAAAGTGCTGTACAGAAACCCAGCCTAAAACCCCAAACAGCAAGCAATGACCTCGTTGGTGCCGACGTGGATAACAATATCTCTATACTCTCTACACTCGCCAGTTTTAGCTTTAGCCAGCACCGTCTTTAGATTAGCCTTAACGTCGGTAGCCCTGCCCCCTGGTAAACAGTGTATGATCGCTGGATGATTCGTTTTAAGTCTAATACTGCAGGTAATGGAGTCGCCAATGACTAGGGTTTTCAATTTGTCAGAGCTAATGGTGGGAGCCTTCGGCGTCTCAGACCCCACAATGGGAGGAGTAGAGACCAGAGAAGTTTCGGCCTCCGACTCCGACTCGCTTAATGGGGAGAACCGGTTGAAAGTTTCTGTCGGCTGAATAAGCGACACCGGTTGAGCATTCCTACAGCATTTCCCTCCAGAAGCCATGAGAAAGTTGTCCGGCTGCGGGGACCGTGCGAGGGGGTTTATACTAACGTTACTATCTGTACTTACTGGTGGCACAGACGCCGTTTCATCCTTTCCTACACTGAAATTACCCTTGCCTAACGATTGCGTCTGAAGCTGGGCTTGCAGCACAGCTATCCTTGCCGTAAGGCGATCGTTCTCCTGTATATTATAAGTACAACGACTGCAATTAGAAGGCATCATGTTAATGTTACTTAGCTTCGGCTGTTTGAAGTCCTGACGAACCATGTCCAGATAAAACCTCCGGGGTGAAAAAGTTGAATGAAAAAAGTTGAGTGAGGGAAAAACTAAAAATATACGGTAATGAAAAAGTAAAAACAGTGAGGTAGTCAGGTAGCAAAATAAGATTGGCAACAAAACGCACAGCAGCACGTAAACAAGACTGCAAGCTGTGGTAAATTCCATGGATTGCACATGATTTGATAAGCACACACCTGTCTAAATAAGGTCCCATAGTTGACAGTGCACGCAAGAGCAAAAATCAAGCCATGAGGTTGAAGGAATTGTTCGTAGAGCTCTGAGACAGGAATGTGTCGAGGCACAGATCTGGGAAGGGTACCAAAAAACACCTGCAGTATTGAAGGTCCAAGAACACAGTGGTCCATCATTCTTAAATGGAGGACGTTTGGAACCAACAAGACTCTTCCTAGAGCTGGCCGCCTGGCCAAACTGAGCAATTGGGGGCGAAGGGTCTTGGTCTGGGAGGTGACCAAGAACCCAATGGTCACTGACAGAGCTCCAGAGTTCCTCTGTGGAGATGGGTAAACTTTCCAGAAAAACAACCATCTCTGCAGCACTCCACCAATCAAGCCTTTCTGGGAGTGGCCAGATGGAAGCCACTCCTCAGTAAAAGGCACATGAGAGTCCGCTAAGACTTGCCAAAAGGTACCGAACGGACTCTCAGACCACGAGAAACAAGAGTCTCTGGTCTGATGAACCCAAGATTGAACTCTTTGGCCTGAATGCCAAGCGTCACGTCTGGAGGAAACCTGGCACCATCCCTACGGTGAAGAATGGTGGTAGTGTCATGCCATAGAGATGTTTTTCAGCAGCAGGGACTGGGAGACAAGTCAGGATCGAGGGAAAGATGAACGGAGAAAAGTAGAGCGAGATCCTTGATGAAAACCTGCTCCAGAGTAGAGGTCGACCGATTAATCAGAATGGCCGATTAATTAGGGCCAATTTCAAGTTTTCATAACAATCGGAAATCGGTATTATTGGACGCCGATTTGGCCGATTTATTTATTTACCTTTATTTAACTAGGCAAGTCAGTTAAGAACACATTCTTATTTTCAATGACGGCCTAGGAAAGGTGGGTTAACTGCCTTGTTCAGGGGCAGAACGACAGATTTTTACCTTGTCAGCTCAGGGATTCAATCTTGCAACCTTACGGTTAACTACTCCAACGCTCTAACCACCTGCTTTACATTGCACTCCGAGGAGCCTGCCTGTTACACGAATGCAGTAAGAAGCCAAGGTAAGTTGCTAGCTAGCATTAAACTTATCTTATAAAAAACAATCAATCATAATCACTAGTTAACTACACATGGTTGATGATATTACTAGTTTATCTAGCCTGTCCTGCGTTGCATATAATCGCTTAGGTACACGTTGCGCCAACCATAAACATCAATGTCTTTCTTAAAATCAATACACAAGTATATATATATAAATATATATATATATATATATTTTCTTGGGTATGATGCTACAAGCTTGTAGCATCACACCCAAGAAGACTCGAGTCTGTAATCGCTGCCAAAGGTGCTTCAACAAAGCACTGAGTAAAGGGTCTGATTACTTATGTAAATCTGATATTTTTTGCTTTATCATTATGGGGTATTGTGTGTAGATTGATGAGGAAAAAATACAATTGAATCAAATTAAGAATACTGCTGTTACATAACAAAATGTGGAAAAAGTCAAGTATAATATGCTAATGTGAGATACTTGTCTTTAGAAAGTGTCCTTTCAGTTGCACGTTTCGCTTAGCTGGGGCTCAGTCACTGGGGGCTCAGTCACTGGGGGCCCAGAGAGGGGAGAGGCCAGACTTGTCTTTTATATGCGAATGTGTCTTTACCTATTCTTAAACCATGTGAAGGGATGGCGTGATTAATGGGGAACCAATGACTTGTCTCCACAATGTCTGTGAGCAAGTCACTCCCTCCTTTTCTTTATTGTGGGAGGTTTATTGGAGGTTTATGGCAGTGTCTGGGACCATTGTATGTCCTCTCTTAGACCTCGCACTTATCCTGTGATAATATATGGCCTAGAGGCTCACTCCCCCCAGTGAGCCTGTCCAGGAGTGGGGTCAAGAGGGGGTTTGCTTGAGATGGGAGTATCTAGAGTTGACAATTGATATATGCCATTGGATGAAATGGTGTTTTTGTTCTATGAAGTACCAGGGACGAGATTAGAACCTCGTCATTAGGGATCAAACTGAACGATAATTTATAGCGAACGCGATCTAGATACTCCTCTCTAAAGTAAACAGTCTTTCTTTGTGAACCGTTCCTAACTATCTGTGGTTTGTCAAAAGGGGGTGGATATTTGGGTATAAAATATCTCAGTAGCCATTGTGTTCGAGTGTGCATTATTGAAGGTCAAGTGCTTTTGCAAAAGTATCTTAAGTATTAAAGATGTAGTTTAACTCAGACTGGTGTGTTTGTAACTCTCCTCATTTGGTAATGCAGAAATTAACCACCACAGTAGTCACCTGGAATGCATTTCAATTAGACAGGTGTGCCTTGTTAAAAGTTAATTTGTAGAATTTATTTATTTCCTTAATGCGTTTGAGCCAATCAGTTGTGTTGTGACAAGGTAGGGGTGGTATACAGAAGATAGACCTATTTGGTAAAAGACCAAGAACATATTATGAAAAGAACAGCTCAAATAAGCAAAGAGAAACGACAGTCCATCCTTACTTTAAGACATGAAGGTCAGTCAATACGGAACATTTCAAAAACTTTGAAACGTTTCAAGTGTAGTCACAAAAACCATCAAGCGCTATGATGAAACTGTCTCTCATGAGGACACTTAACCAAGGCACACTTAACCAGCATGGCTACCACAGAATTCTGCAGCGATACGCCCGCCCATCTTGTTTGCGCTTAGTGGGACTATCATTTGTTTTTCAATAGGACAATGACCCAACACACCTCCAGGCTGTGCAAGGGCTATTTGACCAAGAAGTAGAGTGATGGAGTGCTGCATCAGATGACCTGGCCTCCACAATCACCCGACCTCAATCCAATTGAGATGGTTTGGGATGAGTTGGACCGCAGAGTGAAGGAAAATCCTGGCTCGTAGTCAGCGTTCCAATTAATCCGAAAGGTGTTTGATGAGGTTGAGATCAGGGCTCTGTGCAGGCCAGTCAATTCTTCCACACAGATCTCGAAAAAACATTTCTGTATGGACCTCATTTTGCGCATGGGGGTAGTGTCATGCTGAAACAAGAAAGGGCCTTCCCCAAGCTGTTGCCAGAAAGTTTGAAGCTCAGAATCGTCTAGAATGTCATTGTATGCTGTAGCATTAACATTTCCCTTCACTGGAACTAAGGGACCTAGCCCGAACCATGAAAAACAGCCCCAGACCATTAATTCTCCTCCACCAAACTTTACAGTTGTCACTATGCATTGGGGCAGGTAGTGTTCTCCTGGCATCCGCTAAACCCAGATTCGTCCGTTGGACTGCCAGAAGGTGAAGCGTGATTCACCACTCCAGAGAACGAATTTCCACTGCTCCCGAGTCCAATGGCAGCAAAATTTACACCACTCCAGCTGACACTTCGCATTGTGATCTTAGGCTTGTGGGTGGCTGCTCAGCCATGGAAAAACATTTCATTTCTTCAGTAAGGCCATTCTACTGCCAATGTTTGTCTATCAATATTGCATGTCTGTGTGATCGATTGGATACAACTGTCAGCAACGGGTGTGGCTGATATTGTCAAATCATCAAATTTTAAGAGGTGTACACATACTTTTGTAGATTGATAGATATTAAAAAACGTTTAAAGAGAGATCAGTCCTATTTAGTAGTCTGCAGAAACTGGTTTTTACAAGTCAAAGCTTGATGAAAAGCAATGAATTACATACAAATTATACAGCTGATGAGGCATAGAAACGTATTTAGTTATTTATGGGACTAAAGCCATCTGGCTATATAAACATGTAAATAAGGAACACAGTGTACCTCTATAATGAGGTTGACGTCAGTGGTGAGGGCCTGCACCCTGTGGAAGCTGGCAATCAGACCAAGTGACAGGAAGCCCTCCTGGTCCATCTTCCTGCGCAGGAAGAAATCCCGCTCCAGGTTGTCAAGGCTGAAGTAGTACTCACTACGGAGAGATGCGAAAGTTCAAAAACAAGGAGGATCAAGGTACTCTTCCTATAATTAAAATGCCTTTATTATGAAGGCATGTTCAGCAAAGCCCTTGTCAGGGAATACAATGATATAATGTGGGAAAAGTTGAGGCTAAATATACTGCTCAAAAAAATAAAGGGAACACTTAAACAACACATCCTAGATCTGAATGAATGAAATAATCTTATTAAATACTTTTTTCTTTACATAGTTGAATGTGCTGACAACAAAATCACACAAAAATAATCAATGGAAATCCAATTTATCAACCCATGGAGGTCTGGATTTGGAGTCACACTCAAAATTAAAGTGGAAAACCACACCACAGGCTGATCCAACGTTGATGTAATGTCCTTAAAACAAGTCAAAATGAGGCTCAGTAGTGTGTGTGGCCTCCACGTGCCTGTATGACCTCCTTACAACGCCTGGGCATGCTCCTGATGAGGTGGCGGATGGTCTCCTGAGGGATCTCCTCCCAGACCTGGACTAAAGCATCCGCCAACTCCTGGACAGTCTGTGGTGCAACGTGGCGTTGGTTGATGGAGCGAGACATGATGTCCCAAATGTGCTCAATTGGATTCAGGTCTGGGGAACGGGCGGGCCAGTCCATAGCATCAATGCCTTCCTCTTGCAGGAACTGCTGACACACTCCAGCCACATGAGGTCTAGGATTGTCTTGCATTAGGAGGAACCCAGGGCCAACCGCACCAGCATACGGTTTCACAAGGGGTATGAGGATCTCATCTCAGTACCTAATGGCAGTCAGGCTACCTCTGGCGAGCACATGGAGGGCTGTGCGGCCCCCCCAAAGAAATGCCACCCCACACCATGACTGACCCACCGCCAAACCGGTCATGCTGGAGGATGTTGCAGGCAGCAGAACGTTCTCCACGGCGTCTCCAAACTCTGTCACATGCTCAGCGTGAACCTGCTTTCATCTGTGAAGAGCACAGGGCGCCAGTGTCGAATTTGCCAATCTTGGTGTTCTCTGGCAAATGCCAAACGTCCTGCACGGTGTTGGGCTGTAAGCACAACCCCCACCTGTGGACGTCGGGCCCTCATACCACTCTCATGGAGTCTGTTTCTGACCGTTTGAGCAGACACATGCACATTTGTGGCCTGCTGGAGGTCAATTTGCAGGGCTCTGGCAGTGCTTCTCCTGCTCCTCCTTGCACAAAGGCGGAGGTAGCGGTCCTGCTGCTGGGTTGTAGCCCTCCTACGGCCTCCTCCACGTCTCCTGGTGTCCTGGCCTGTCTCCTGGTAGCGCCTCCATGCTCTGGACACTACGCTGACAGACACAGCAAACCTTCTTGCCACAGCTCGCATTGATGTGCCATCCTGGATGAGATGCACTACCTGAGCCACTTGTGTGGGTTGTAGACTCCGTCTCATGCTACCACTAGAGTGAAAGCACCGCCAGCATTCAAAAGTCACCAAAACATCAGCCAGGACGCATAGGAACTGAGAAGTGGTCTGTGGTCCCCACCTGCAGAACCACTCCTTTATTGGGGGTGTCTTGCTAATTGCCTATAATTTCCACCTGTTGTCTATTCCATTTGCACAACAGCATGTGAAATTTATTGTCAATCAGTGTTGCTTCCTAAGTGGACAGTTTGATTTCACAGAAGTGTGATTGACTTGGAGTTACATTGTGTTGTTTAAGTGTTCCCTTTATTTTTTTGAGCAGTGTATTTGCCTACGTTCAGTTTCGTTTGAGTTGGAGATAAACGTAATTTCAATTGTCATCAGTTGTTTAGGAGATGGAATTTGATAATGGAAATAGTGCAAGCCTATAAGCCACATTGATTCAGATTCCATGTTATATTCTGGGGCCACCCATATGAGAAAGTATGCATGCATGTTTAAGTCGGTTTGGATAAAAGTGTCTGCTAAATGGCATATATTATATTACACTATTCCAAGGCTGAACAACAGTCATATCTGCTTCCTCTTGAAACATTGACCTGTAAAGCGTAGTAACCAATGGTAGTACATTTAAAGCAAAGTAACCAACGGTAGGTAGTACTCACATCTGCCTTTTGACATAGTCCTTGAGCAGGCCCTGGTCCACTGTGTACAGGTCATTGCTGCTCATGTTGTTGTAGTAATAGGTGACTGGAGCACCAAACTTCTGTCCGTAGGCGCCGTCCTTCCCGTTGTAGGCCTTGAAGCCATAATGGTAGTCAGAGTGACCTGGTGGGAGTCACGGCAGTAGTAAACCATTACAGGGCTACTGTCACAAGCCTACTACAAGTGGACAACAAGGCTACAGAGCTACAAGAGTTCACAACAGCAGGGAGACATTTGCAGCACAGCTGTTGAATCCCGGGAAGGCGCGCAATGATTTACTAAATAGGAGCTAGCTAAGATTTAACATTTGGTGTCCCTCGGGGGAAAATTCTTTGACTTCTGAAAGCAACACTGTGTTCCTGAGAAGAGGGAAGAGTCGGAAAACTCAAAACCGGTGGTTCTCGGCCAAGTGAGAAGGAGAAGAACGGCAGGTTTCATCACAACAGGGGTTGGGTGGAGTGAGGGAGTGTCACCTTTGCTCCTCTCCCCGTGTTCCACCCCCTTTCTCCTCGAATGAAGGGTGGCAGTGTTTTCCTGTCGGAGGCAGACTCCCATGGCCCAGTCAGAGGTGAGAGAGGAAAGGCTGGTTGCCAAAACCAACAGGCCCAAGCTAGGGACGTAGAATTTTTGAATATCCAAACGGATGTTAGTATTATGAATACTTCTGTGAGTACTACTGCAATCTCCCTCTCAATTCAATTCAAGGGGTTTTATGGGCATGGGAAACATATGTTAACATTGCCAAAGCAAGTGAGGTAGATAATATACAAAAGTGAAATGAACAATAAACAGCACTCACAGAAGTTCCTCTCTCCCTCCGTCTGCTCCCTCCCATCACACCGGCCCCTCCACAGCAATAGAGCGCCACCCTCCCTCCCATCTCACACCGGCCCCTCCACAGCCGCAGCAATAGAGCGCCACCCTCCCTCCCATCTCACACCGGCCCCTCCACAGCCGCAGCAATAGAGCGCCACCCTCCCTCCCATCTCACACCGGCCCCTCCACAGCCGCAGCAATAGAGCGCCACCCTCCCTCCCATCTCACACCGGCCCCTCCACAGCCGCAGCAATAGAGCGCCACCCTCCCTCCCATCTCACACCGGCCCCTCCACAGCCGCAGCAATAGAGCGCCACCCTCTCTCCCTCCCATCTCACACCGGCCCCTCCACAGCCGCAGCAATAGAGCGCCACCCTCTCTCCCTCCCATCTCACACCGGCCCCTCCACAGCCGCAGCAATAGAGCGCCACCCTCCCTCCCATCTCACACCGGCACCTCCAACACCGGAGCAATAGAGCACCACCCTCCCTCCCATCTCACACCGGCCCCTCCACAGCTGCAGCAATAGAGCGCCACCCTCTCTCCCTCCCATCTCACACCGGCCCCTCCACAGCTGCAGCAATAGAGCACCACCCTCTCTCCCTCCCATCTCACACCGGCCCCTCCACAGCTGCAGCAATAGAGCACCACCCTCTCTCCCTCCCATCTCACACCGGCCCCTCCACAGCTGCAGCAATAGAGCGCCACCCTCTCTCCCTCCCATCTCACACTGGCCCCTCCACAGCTGCAGCAATAGAGCGCCACCCTCTCCCTCGCGCAGCAGTGCTCGGGTCACAAACTTAAGCTAATAAACCCCACATGGATTTTGAATATGCAACACATTTATGATACTACTCCAATAGTGAAATTATTTCAAACTCTAATACCGAGCACCATGTCTAACCCCACTGCCCTGAGGTATCACAGGTCTTGACACGTCCTAACAAACTCTGGTTGTTATTAAATTGCTTTGTTTATACTGTTCCTTAGTAAGGCCGGATCAGGGTCACACAAGACCAAGGCAAAGCCAGCAAAGCTGTCAGACAGATCATTCCACCATTTCCACATAAGCACAACCACACAGAGCGGAACAAGCAATAGAGCGCAACCACACAAAGAGAGAGAGCTGGTAGAGTGGAGAGCTGGGCTGGGCTTTAAGACATGTGGCGAAGCTCCATTCAACAGTATTGTTCTACAGAGGATCGAATGCGCTCAAACTATCCAGCCCTCCATGTAACAATTCATAATTTTCCACAAAGGGGATTTTGGACATTTAACCAGTTTGACTGACAGCACTAACAAAAACTAAAGAATTCATAACAGATTTGTTCTTGCACAATATAGGTTCAACATACCCACTTACCCAATTAGATGCCTTTAAGAGTGCCTTTAGAGGCCAATGAAACGTTTTATCCCAAAAACAAAACTTTCAGAGAAAAACATTACAAATCAATGATGTGGAAAAGTGTTTTACATGAGTACTGAATAATTTAGAGGCAAAACAAAAATAGTTTGAGAAATGTATTCAGGAGAAATTTGGTTCAATTTATCTAACCTTCAATATATTTAACCTTCATAACAATAATATATTTAACCTTCAATATAGAAACGCAGAGAAAAAAAAGGACATCCAGAAAATTGTTACAAACAACAGAGAAACCCTTGTTTCACCTAAGGATATTTTGACTGAAGTAGAATATATATATATATATATATATATATTTTGTGTTTCCAACTTTGAAGAATTTTATGACAGCGTCTTACCTAAGAATCGACGATACAAAAAAATGTATTAGAGAACGAACTATGGTTAACAAATGACTACGTTCAGACACAGAAAACCCCAGGCCTTGATGGCACGCCATCAAAGTATAGGTATATCAAACATTTTATGACTCGATGGAAGATCTACTAGCAATCTTTAATTATTCATATACACTACTGTTCAAAAGTTTGGGGTCACTTAGAAATGTCCTTGTTTTTGAAAGAAAAGCACATTTTTTTGTCCATTAAAATAACATCAAATTGATCAGAAACACAGTGTAGACATTGATGTTGTAAATAACTATTGGAGCTGGAAACTACAGATTTTTTATGGAATTTCGACATAGGCGTACAGAGACCCATTATCAGCAACCATCACTCCTGTGTTCCAACGGATTAGCTAACACAACGTGCCAAGTTTATAATTTTAAAGGCTAATTGATCACTAGAAAACCCTTTCGCAATTATGTTAGCATAGCTGAAAACTGTTGTTCTGATTAAAGAAGCAATAAAAAAATGGCCTTCAGACTAGTTGAGAATCTGGAGCATCAGCATTTGTGGGTTCGATTACAGGCTCAAAATGGCCAGAAACAAATTACTTTCTTCTGAAACTCGTCAGTCTATTTTTGTTCTGAGAAATGAAGGCTATTCCATGCGAGAAATTGCCAAGAAACTGAAGATCTCGTACAACGCTGTGTACAACTCCCTTCACAGAACAGTGCAAACTGGCTCTAACCAGAATAGAAAGAGGAGTGGGAGGCCCCGGTGCACAACTGAGCAAGAGGACAAGCACATTAGAGTGTCTAGTTTGAGAAACAGACGCCTCACAAGTCCTCAACTGGCAGCTTCATTAAATAGTACCCTCAAGTTGGCTGGATGTCCTTTGGATAGCGGAACATTCTTGATACACGGGAAACGGTTGAGCGTGAAAAACTCAGTGTTGCAGTTCTTGACACACTGAAACCAGTGAGCCTGGCACCTATTACCATACGCCGTTCAAAGCCAGTTCAATATTTTTTCTTGCCCATTCAACCTCAATGGCACACACACAATCTGTAGTGGAGGACCTGTTGGACTCTATGTTCTTAGCACTACGTGTTCTCTCCCAGGTGCTTGTAAGGTCACAGATGACACACAGGTAGGATTCCAGTTGAGGTGGTTTAATGACGCCGATTCACATAGAGCAGGAACAGCACAGCGTATGGCTTGACAATTGTGTCAACCAAGAGTGTGTGATTTCTGAAGGACGCACACTGGCCTGGCTAAAACAAAGAATGCTAACTAAAAGGTAATCACAGGAGATAGGCTGGATCACTTGGCTTGTGGACTTTCTCTAGTTACTTCTAGACTCCACATCACCGGTGGGCGGAGCAACTGCTCTCCTATGATGAACTAATATTTTCTCTCAATAGTCTTTCATTCAGCCGCCCCCAAATTGTGCCGTCAATTTGCACCTGAGAAAGGTTAACCCGTTAGGGCTAGGGGGCAGTATTTACACGGCCGGATAAAACACTTACCCGATTTAATCTGGTTACTACTCCTACCCAGTAACTAGAATATGCATATAATTATTGGCTTTGGATAGAAAACACCCTAAAGTTTCTAAAACTGTTTGAATGGTGTCTGTGAGTATAACAGAACTCATATGGCAGGCAAAAACCTGAGAAGATTCCTTAAAGGAAGTGCCCTCTCTGACAAGATCTTGTTGTTCTTGTCTCTGTTTATTGAAGACTGAGGATTTTGCTGTAACGTGACACTTCCTACGGCTCCCATAGGCTCTCAGAGCCCGGGAAAAAGCTGAATGATGTCATTCCAGCCCCAGGCTGAAACACATTTGCGCTTTTGGCAAGTGGCCGATAAGAGGATAATGGGCTTAGGCGCTTGCACGAGTCGATCCTGTGCTTTATTTTCTGTCGTCTATTTACCTAAACGCAGATTCCCGGTCGGAATATTATCGCTTTTTTACGAGAAAAATGACATAAAAATTGATTTTAAACAGCGGTTGACATGCTTCAAAGTACGGTAATATTTAGATTTTTTTTGTCACGAAATGCGCCGTGCTCGTAACCCTTATTTACCATTCGGATAGTGTCTTGAACGCACGAACAAAACGCCGCTGTTTGAACATAACTATGGATTATTTGGGACCAAACCAACATTTGTTATTGAAGTAGAAGTCCTGGGAGTGCATTCTGACAAAGAACACCAAAGGTAATCAAACTTTTCTAATAGTAAAATCGGAGTTTGGTGAAGGCTAAACTTGCTGGGTGTCTAAATAGCTAGCCCTGTGATGGTGGGCTATCTACTTAGAATATTGCAAAATGTGCTTTCACCAAAAAGCTATTTTAAAATCGGACATATCGAGTGCATAGAGGAGTTCTGTATCTATAATTCTTAAAATTATTGTTATGCTTTTTGTGAATGTTTATCGTGAGTAATTTAGTAAATTGTTAGTAAATTCGCCGGAAGTTTGCGGGGGGTATGCTAGTTCTGAACGTCACATGCCAATGTAAAAAGCTGTTTTTTGATATAAATATGAACTTGATTGAACAAAACATGCATGTATTGTATAACACAATGTCCTAGGTGTGTCATCTGATGAAGATCATCAAAGGTTAGTGCTGCATTTAGCTGTCTTCTGGGTTTTTGTGACATTATATGCTAGCTTGAAAAATGGGTGTCTGATTATTTCTGGCTAGGTACTCTGCTGACATAATCTAATGTTTTGCTTTCGTTGTAAAGCCTTTTTGAAATCGGACAGTGTGGTTAGATTAACGAGAGTCTTGTCTTTAAAATGCTGTAAAATAGTCATATGTTTGAGAAATTGAAGTAATAGCATTTCTAAGGTATTTGAATAACGCGCCACAGGATTCCACTGGCTGTTACGTAGGTGGGACGATTTGGTGCCACCTACCCTAGAGAGTTTAAGGGTTCTTGGGAGGGGTTAAGGCAGGCGTACTGCCGTCTTCTCTATCCGGGAGAGCTGGGAGGTCTAGCTACCGGGCAACAGGACAGGTGTATGTTCTGTCCTTGATCTTGACCTCGGCAGACCACTGTAGTGTAGAGCGCAGTCTTAATGGAGCGAATCTCTCTCTCCCAAACTATGAAGTGCGGTGCTGCAGGGGGGGTTGAAGCGGAAGGCAATCTGTTTTGCAAAATACTCTTGCAGGTTGGGAGACAAACCAGCGAAGGCCTCGTGCAGCTCCTTCTCACCTCCTGGGAAGTTCGTTCCCTGGTCAGATGAATCTTCTAAAGGGCCATCAGAAAGGAGTCTGCATCGATGTTGGTCAAGAGGTCCAAGTATACAACCCTCGTGGGGAGACACTTGAAGATTATCCCCAATCTCCGACACCCCGGCGCAGTTTGACCTTAGAGGGCCGAAGCAGTCCATGCCCGTGGAGTGGAAGGCTGGCTTGAAGAGGTGCAGGCGTGCAACTGGCAGGTCAGCCATCTTGGGGACAGCAGGTCTGGATTTTCATCTATGGCATTCTGTGCAGGTGTGCTGGAAGCGGCGAATGGCTTCCCCCCGCAGAGGATCCAAAAGGTGCAGCGGATCTCTGCAAACACCCTCTCAGGGCTGGGATGGCACAGACGGCTGTCGTGATCTTGGATCAGGAGTCTATTGGATGGATAACAAGGATTGAGGACAGCGGGATGAACTGTTCTAGATCTTTGGCAAGACGTAGTCTAGAACTCGGATGAGCTCTCCGGACTCATCAAGTTCAGGTGACAAAGTAATTAGGCAACTGCTGGATGGGACAGGCTTACCAGCTTTCAGGTGATGGAGCTCATCTGGGAAACTCTTGCTGGGCTCTCGAAGATGACGGTCTCTGCTTTCACCACCCTGACCTGCCACCCCGTGTAGCACTTGTGTAATGACTTCTAGAAGCTCCTTCCAGGTGGAACACACTAGCTCACATCTGGGTCTTGGGGACCGGCAATTGCAGTGACACCGCAGAAATTGGGCTTCCGGAGTTCAGACGCGTCCTCTTCAGGATGAGCGTTTGGCTTAGTAGGCAATGCATCTGGACTTTGAAGGAGAAACGATGCTCGGATGGTGTATGGCAGAATGAAACCAAGGGGGTCGTACCGGCTGGCGAGAACATTTTACATATTCCGCATGGTCGGCCCTCCGGAGTCCACGGCTTGATGCTTGCACCCCAAGGTGTCAGACTGGCAGTGCCAGCTGAGCCCTAGGGTAGACTCAGTTGAATCTTCTTTCTCTAGGGCGAACCAAAGCTCAAGGTTGTCTGTTCTGGCCTCCTTTGATAGGTGATTGATGCTTGGCATGTTGCTGGCCCACTGGTCTAGCTCGAACCCGCCAGATACCAGGAGCTCTCGTAGCTTGTTCACTAGCTGTCTGGCTTCTGCTGGTGTTGGCACGCTCTGGAGGCAGTTGTCAATGTAGAATCACCTCTCTACGGAGAAACTAATATCATCGCCAGGCTCGCTGTTTTTTGTGACATGCCTCTGGAAGGCAAAGGTTGCGCAGCATTGGCTGCATGTGGTGCCAAAGGGAAGGACCTGCCACTCAAAGACATCAGGAGACTCTTCTCTCTTCATGTCACGCCAAACAAACTGTAGGAGGGGCCTATCTTCAGGTAGGAGACAGACCTGATGAAACATCCCCTTGATGTCTACACTTATCCCGACGGCATGCTCACGGAACCGCAACAGTACTCACAAGAGTGACCCACCCAAGGTAGGTCCTGGGAGCAAGGACGCGTTCAGGTTGAGACCCTGGAACTGGTAGGAGCAGTTGAATTCTTGCCGTTGTGACTCAACATGTGGTGGTGGACGTACCATGATTCTACCTCTTCAGAGAGAGCATGTTGGAGCTTAACTTCTTAACTGAGCCTGCTTGCATTAGCTTCTGTATCTCAGCACTGTATGATGCAGCTCTCTGGATCCTTAGCAAGCCGTCTCTCCATGCATCTAAGGCTTTGCATCACCGCTTCCTTCGGGGCTTGGAAGCAGGATATCTCTCTAGCACAGTAGTGGGATGGTGTAGCAAAACACTCAGTCTACCTCTATGCGTGCAGTCTTGGTCTCGATCAGGTCGACAGCTTCCTGGTCCTGCCTCTACTTGCCAGAGCTTCTTGACGCTCCTAAACCTTTTGGTTGAGGCAGGAAGGTCGCTGATGCACTAGGAAGGGTCTGGATGTCCTGCCAAATAGTTCTGAGGTCTAGTTCTTCTGGGGTACCCTGTAACCCAAGCTTCTGTGCAGCATTTGGAAGGAGCATGGTACGCTCGTAACTGTCGTACAGAACAGCGTAGGTGTCGAGGGTATGGTCCCCATGGTGTAGGAGCACCCTGATCACCTTCAAAAGGATGTGATCACAGTTAGCTGGTCTATGTAGGTAAAGCACCTCTATGGCTGTGCTTACCAGGCAGCTCTCCTCTTATGGTGACTCTTTGGTGTTTTTGTCATTGACCTCGTGAAAGACTTCTAGAAATGTTCACAGGCAGAGACCCCAGGGCTTCTTGAGGGTGCACTGGGATGCATGATGGTGCCTTCCACAATGCCAGCACTTCTTGTTGGTCTTGCTCCAATCTTACTTGCTCCGTGGTGAACATCTGGATGGCTGAGCACTGGTTGAGATATTGCAATAAGCCTGAGCACTAAGGACAGTATGGCTTCGCCTTGCCTTTGTTATTGCTAGCAGCTGAACTGTTGAATGCTGAGGCAGAGGCTCCACTCTCCGGGTTGTCTTTAACTCCAGAAGGGCGCCGTGTTTTCCGTGGAGCCCCTCTGACTTATACCCAAGTCTGTCCTAATGCCCTTTGCTTGATGACTGGCATCGTAGTCTTGACACCAGGACTGTAACCACTAAGAACTTGAGTAAGGTATATGTGGTACCAGGCTGATGAAAGACAACGGCGGAGGTCTGACCTAATCTCAGGTGGAAGCTTGCTGAGTAGGCATTCCACATAAGACCCGTACATCAGCTCTGTGCTGCCATCTAGACCCAGTGTCCGGAGCATACCCACTAAGGGCTGGACCTATAGTGCGAACTTCTGGTATCTCCACGGCGTACATCGTGAGAGTCCATGACACTGGCTATCTTCTTCAGGGCGACATAGTGTGGCTGTCCAAACTTCTCGTTCAGGGCTGCCATGGTGTTTCAGTAAGGTGTGGGGGAGTTTAGGTATGAATCTGCCACTAGGCAGGCTTCTTCTAGCTTTAAGTGATCCACTAGGATTTGATACTTGAAGAGCTCGTTCCCGTCAGCTGGCAGGAGGTTCCCTAGTGCAATCTTCAGGCAAGCAGACTCACTTGAGTCTCTGCTGTTGAAGTTAGGGATGGTTGACCTAGGCCATGTGTAGGTCTGCACTGCTGCCGCCGGCGGTGAAGCCTCTAGGGGGCTGCGGAAGGGGTTGAGGGTCTGACCTCGGTATCCATGGAACCTGACCTGGTCGGCGACCTGGTGGGTGCTCTGGTTGCCTTTGGCTGGCGGCTCTTCGTGGCTCATAGGCTGCTGCATGAGGGTGAGCCCTAGGAGGAAAAAGACTGCCGGGTCAGTGCACCAACGTAGCGCTGTGAAGATGCAGCACTGGCTTGGTGAGGAGGTAAGCTATAATCCCCATCAAGGCGGTAACGACTCTCTGAGATATGGCAAAGGTGTAGCCTCTCTTGGAGGGTGTAGCCTCTCTTGGTGTAGCCTCTCGGAGTCCTGACCACTGATTCTGGTCTGCTCTGCTTAGCTTAGCAGCAGCGGAAGTAGCCTGATCCCTCATGACTTTGAGCTCACTCATCTTGTCCAGAAGGTCTACTACTTGTTCTTTCTCTAGCTGATCTAATTCTTCCTCTGTAGGCTATGGTGGTGGATCAGGCCACTCACTGTCATCGCATTCCTCTTCATCGTTATCGTACTCCTCGCTGAACTCTTCCTCTAGCTCAAGTGGGGGAATAAGGTGGACTGGGAAAACCGACTCAATTCGTACAGTGGGGCCAGACTGTTGCTGAGTAGACTTTGTGGGTGTATAGCTGGCTGCAGTCGGGTCAAGGGGTGGCAGCAGACCTTATCCACAAGCTTCCTCATTTCCTGTTTAACGCCATGAACCTCGGCAAAATCTCTCTACGGCTAGTTGGGATATCCGGTGTCCTGTGTGAATTTAAGTATGCCCTCTCTAATTCGCTCTCTCTCTCTCGGAGGGGGACCTGAGCCCTAGGACCATGCCTCAGGACTACCTGGTCTGATGACTGTCCCCAGTCCACCTGGCCGTGCTGCTGTTCCAGTTTCAGCTGTTCTGCCTGCGGCTATGGAACCCTGACCTGTTCACCGGACATGTTACCTGTCCCAGACCTGCTGTTTTCAACTCTCTAGAGACAGCAGGAGCAGTAGAGATACTCTCAATGATTGGCTATGAAAAGCCAACTGACATTTACTCCTGAGGTGCTGACCAGTTGCACCCTCGACAACTACTATGATTATTATTATTTGGCCCTGCTGGTCATCTATGAACATTTGAACATCTTGGCCATGTTCTGTTATAATCTTCACCCGGCACAGCCAGAAGAAGACTGGCCACTCCTCATAGTCTGGTTCCTCTCTAGGTTTCTTCCTAGGTTCTGGCCTTTCTCGGGAGTTTATCCTAGCCACCGTGCTTCTACACCTGCATTGCTTGCTGTTTGGGGTTTTAGGCTGGGTTTCTGTACAGCACTTTGAGGTATCAGCTGATGTAAGAAGGGCTTTATAAATAAATGTAATTGATTTGATTGATATATGCAGCTTCTCGTTCTCTTTCCGGATCTCCTCTAGCTCTGCTTGGTAAGCTGTTGGCAGCTTCCTGTGTTCCCGGTAAGGGTGTGTCTCTGCTTACCTCCATGTGTTGTCGTCTTCTCTGCAGGCTGTGGGCTAGCTGGGATTCTGAACCATACCCTCTGTGGTGATGGCTCTGAGCCAGTATCCCATTGAACCTGGCGAGTGGATGAGGTTGCATGTGACAAGGTGAAGGGGGTCATCTTTGCCGCTCCTTCATGATGAAAATACCACTCCTCTTCTTGACCATTTACATCATAGGGTGTTGTGCTATGGTGTGGTGAAGTATGCCGTGTATGGCTCACATATTCTACCTCGTAATCTTGTAGATGCTGTGGTGGCCGTGTCTGATGCGTCAAACGAACTGCTGGATGTGTAAAAGCTTCACTCACGTAGTAGTCTTGCATCTTGCGCCTGGGAAAAGCACTGAAGATCTGTCTCGAATGGACCACAATGTAGTGGAGGAGGACCTGTTGGACTGTATATTTGGGCTCCCGAGTGGCGCAGCGGTCTAAGGCACTGCATCTCAGTGCTAGAGGCGTCACTACAGACCCTGGTTCAATTACAGGCTGTATCACAACAGGCCGTGATTGGGAGTCCCATAGGGTGGCACACTATTGGCCCAGTGTCGTCCAGGTTAGGGTTTGGCAGGGGTAGGCTGTCATTGTAAATAAGAATTTGTTCTTGACTTCACTAGGGTAGGAATTTGGAATTTTGGATGAAAAGCGTGCTTAAAGTAAACTGCCGGCTAACTCAGGTCCAGAACCTAGGATATGCACATAATTGGTAGATTTGGATGGAAAACACTCTAAAGTGTCCAAAACTGTTAAAATTATGTCTGTGTGTATAACAGAACTGATATGGCAGGCAAAAACCTGAGGAAAATCCATCCAGGAAATGCTTTTATTTTGAAATGGCTGTTTTTCCATTGAAAGCCTATCCACCATATATCCACCACTTATGACCCAGTTCACGATCTCTATGGCTTCCACAGCATGTGGCCAGTCTTTAGGCATTGTTTCAGACTTTTACTCTGAAAAATGAGGGAGAAACTGCACTTTCAATGAGAGGACAGTGGAAGTTTCAGACATGAGTCCAGCGCGTGACCGGGAGCATGCCTTTCTTGTTTTTCCTTTTCTATTGACGAAGCTATTGTCTGGTTGAAATATGACTGATTATTTATGACAAAAACAACCTGAGGATTGACTATAAACATCGTTTGACATGTTTCTATGAATTCTTATCGTACTTTTTTGATTTTTGTCTGTCTGTTGTGAACGCGCTTTGTTCCATTGGATTACTGAACAAAACTCACCAACAAAACGGAGGTTTTTGGGCATAAAGAGGGACATTATCGAACAAAATTAACATTTATTGTGTAACATGGAGTCTTCGGAGTGCAACCATATGAAGATCAAAGGTAAGTAATTAATTTTATCGCTATTTCTGACTTTTGTTATTCCTCTCCTTGGCTACTAACGGTTTGTAATGATTTGTCTGCTGGGCGCTGTTCTCAGATAATTGCATGGTTTGCTTTCGCCGTAAAGCCTTTTTGAAATCTGACACCGTGGTTGGATTAACAAGAAGTTAATCTTTAAACCGATGTATAACATTTGTATGTTTCATGAATTTTTATAATGAGTATTTATGTTTTTGAATTTGGAGCTCTGCAATTTCACTGGATCAAATCAAATGTATTTATATAGACCTTCTTACATCAGCTGATATCAAAGTGCTGTACAGAAACCCAGCCTAAAACCCCAAACAGCAAGCAATGCAGAAGCACGGTGGCTAGGAAAAACTCCCTAGAAAGGCCAAAACCTAGGAAGAAACCTAGAGAGGAACCAGGCTATGAGGGGTGGCCAGTCCTCTTCTGGCTGTGCCGGGTGGAGATTATAACAGCACATGGCCTAGATTTTCAAATGTTCATAAATGACCAGCATTGTGAAATAATAATTATCATAGTAGTTGTCGAGGGTGCAACAAGTCAGTAACACAAGAGTAAGTGTCAGCTGGCTTTTTCATAGCCGATCTTTGAGAGTATCTACCGCTGCTGCTGTTTCTAGAGAGTTGAAATGGCCAACACCTGGATGTTGGTTAACTGACTTGCCTAGTTAAATAAAAGGTTAAATATTCTCTCCCAGGTGCTTGAAAGGGCCCAGATGGCAGACAGATATAATTCCAGTTGAGGTAGTTTAATGATGTTGATTCACAGAGCAGGAACGGCACAGCACACTGTATGGCTTGACAATTGTGTCAACCAAGAGTGTGTGATTTCTGAAGGACGCACACTGGCCTGGCTAAAACAAAGAATGCTAACTGAAAGGTAATCACAGGAGATAGGCTGGATCACTTGGCTTGTGTACTTTCTCTAGTTACTTCTAGACTGCACATCACCGGTGGGCAGAGCTACAGCTCTCCTGTGATGAACATATTAAGCAAACACTTTTTTATTTTACTGTTGCTATTATTCTTTACTGTAGCCCATCCCATTTAATAAATGGTAGTATCAATCCACAATCAACTAGGACGAGAACTCTGCGCCCCAATTAAGATTGGAGTTTATGAAAATGCAAAGATTGTCAATAACCTACAGAAGTTAAGATAACCGCATGCAGTACTAAGCCATGGAAAGCCTTGATTGGCCAGTGAGTGGCCCTTGTCACACCAACAATTGAGTTATTAATCAAAACCCAGCCCTTTCGTGCCACCACCAAATATTACGCTCATAGTTGCCGCTGTGAAAATATTTTTAAAAAATACTTCGGACCTATAGCGCTACACCAGCGAAGATGTAGGTTTGTTAAAATAAAGCACTAAATTGGAAACCTCAAATGGAGTTTTAAATCTTTAGGGTTTCAGTCTCCTCCAGTCTACTGATAAATGCTATAGCTTAGGACATTCCTTGTATTCAATCATTAAGATAAACAACAACAAAACACCACACTGCATGCGATTGGCATGCTGACTGCAAGAATGTCCACCAGAGCTGTTCCAGAGAATTTAATGTTAATTTCGCTACCATAAACTGTCTCCAATGTCGTTTTAAAGATTTTGACAGTACATCCAACCGGCCTCCAAGGCCCACCCATGGCTGCACCCCTGCCCAGTCATGTGAAATCCATAGATTAGGGCCTACATTTCTATTGAGTAACTTCCTTAAAGAACTGCAACTCAGTAAAATCTTTAAAATTGTTGCATGTTGCATTTATCATTTTGTTCAGTATAGTTACAATATGATATGACTTTGACCATTTAAATGGTATTGCATTTTTGGGGGAGATACAATCATTTTTTTGCTTACCTCTGGAGCCTCTGCCTCGTCCCCGGCCCCTGCCACGACCCCGGAACCCGGCACGGAAGGGAGCACCCTCGCTCCTCACGCTGGACACCTCATCGTGGTCGTCACTCCATTCACGCTCGTACTTCCCTCTGTACCAGTCTGAGAACATAAAATATACAAAAGTCTATGTGATTTCGGCTATTTCAACCACAACCATTACTAAAAGGTGTATAAAAATCAAACAAAGCCATGCAATCTCCATAGACAAACATTGGCATTAGAATGGCCTTACTGAAGAGCTCAGTGCCTTTCAACATGGCACTAACATAGGATGCCACCTTTCCAACAAGTCAGTTTGTCAAATTTCTGACCTGCTAGAGCTGACCCAGTCAAATGTTAGTGCTGTTATTGTGAAGTGGTAACATCTAGGAGCAACAACGGCTCAGCAGCAAAGTGGTAGGCCACACAAACTCACAGAACGGGACTCCCGAGAGCTGAAGCACGTAAAAATCTTCTGTCCTCGGTTGCAACACTCACTGCAGAGTTCCAAACTGCCTCTGGAAGCAACGTCAGCACAATAACTGTTCGTCAGAAGCTTCATGAAATGGGTTTCCATGGCTGAGCAGCCGCACACAAACCTAAGATCATCATGCACAATGCCAAGTGTCGGCTGGAGTGGTGTAAAGCTCGCCACCATTGGACTCTGGATAAGTGGAAATTAGTTCTCTGGAGTGGTGAATCACGCTTCACCATCTGGGAATCTGGGAAAGCTACCTGCCTAAATGCATAGTGCCAACTGTAAAGTTTGGTAAAGAAGAAATAATGGTATGTGGCTGTTTTTTATAGTTCGGGCTAGGCCCCTTAGAAAACTTAACACTATATAATACAATTACATACGAGACAATTCTGTGCTTCCAAATTTGTGGCAACAGTTTGAGGAAGGCCCTTTCCTGTTTCAGTATGACAATGTCCCCGTGCACAAGGCGAGGTCCATACAGAAATAGTTTGTTGAGATAGGTGTGGAAGAACTTGACTGGCCTGCACAGAGCCCTGACCTCAACCCCATCGAACATCTTTAGGATGAATTGGAACGCCGACTGCGAGCCAGGCCTAATCAACCAACATAAGTGCCCGACCTCACGCACGCTCGTGGCTGAATGGAAGCATGTCCCCGCAGCAATGTTCCAACATCTAGTGGAAAGCCTTCCCAGAAGAGTGTTATAGCAGAAAAGGGGGGACAAACTCCATATTAACGCCCATTATTTTGGGATAAGATGTTTGACGAGAAGGTGTCCACATATTTTTGGTAATGTAGTGTACATATTAAAACACACTCAAATAAGCAAATTAGTTGAGGTACCCATTTATAAAGCCTAAGTCCATGTATTGATAACATGGACCAGTTTGGGCTTTTACTTTTACGGTATTTCAATGTTTGATTTGTTAACTACACATGGTTGATGATATTACTACTTTATCTAGCCTGTCCTGCGTTGCATATAATCGCTTAGGTACATGTTGCTCCAACCATAAACATCAATGCCTTTCTTAAAATCAATACACAGAAGTATATATTTTTAAACCTGCATATTTAGCTAAAAGAAATCCAGGTTAGCAGGCAATATTAACCAGGTGAAATTGTGTCATTTTGCGTTCATTGCACGCAGTCAGGGTATATGCAACAGTTTGGGCCGCCTGGCTCGTTGCGAACTAATTTGCCAGAATTTTACGTAATTATGACATAACATTGAAGGCTGTTCAATGTAACAGGAATATTTAGACTGAGGGATGCCACCGGTTAGACAAAATACGGAATGGTTCCGTATTGCATTGACAGGAAAAACGTTTTGTTTCCGAGATTATAGTTTCCGGATTCGACCATATTAATGACCTAAGGCTTGTATTTCTGTGTGTTATTATGTTATAATTAAGTCTATGATTTGATATAGCAGTCTGACTGAGCGGTGGTAGGCAGCAGCAGCATGCTCGTAAGCATTCATTCAAACAGCACTTTTGTGCATTTTGCCAGCAGCCCTTCGCAATGCATTTCACTGTTTATGACTTCAAGCCTATCAACTCCCAAGATGAGGCTGGTGTAACCGATGTAAAATGGCTAGCTAGTTAGCCGGGTGCGCGTTAATAGCGTTTCAAACGTCACTCGCTCTGAGACTTGGAGTAGTTGTTTCCCTTCCTCTACATGGGTAACGCTGCTTCGAGGGTGGCTGTTGTCAATGTGTTCCTGGTTCGAGCCCAGGTAGGAGCGAGGAGAGGGACGGAAGCTATACTGTTACACTGGCAATACTAAAGTGCCTATAAGAACATCCAATAGTCAAAGGTATATGAAATACAAATCGTATAGAGAGAAATAGTCCTATAATTCCTATAACTACAACCTAAAACTTCTTACCTGGGAATATTGAAGACTCATGTTAAAAGGAACCACCAGCTTTCATATGTTCTCATGTTCTGAGCAAGGAACTTAAACGTTAGCTTTTTTACATGGCACATATTGCACTTTTACTTTCATTAGTTTCATTATTTATTTGAGGCTAAATTGATAGTATTTATGTATTATATTAAGTTAAAATAAGTGTTCATTCAGTATTGTTGTAATTATCATTATTACAAAAAAATTAAAAATAATAATTGGCCGATTAATCGGCATCGGCTTTTTTGGTCCTCCAATAATCGGTACCGGCGTTGAAAAATCATAAAATCGGTCGACCTCTACCAGCTAGCTAAATGTACTTCGTCAGAGCGAACGGAGCTACTGTGCCTTCAGAAAATATTCACACCCCTTGACTTTTTCCATATTTTGTTGTGTTACAGCCTGAACTTAAATGCATTAAATTGAGATGTTGTCATCACTGGCCTACACACAATACCCCATAATGGCAAAGTATAAATATATTAAGAATTTTTTACAAATTAATTAAAAATGAAAAGCTGAAATGTCTTGAGTCAATAAGTATTCAACACCTTTGTTATGGCAAGCCAAAATAAGTTCAGGAATAAATACTTTCCTAACAAGTCACATAATAAGTTGCATGGACTCATTGTGTGCAATAGTGTTTAACATGATTTGTTAATGACTACCTCATCTCTGTACACCACACAGCAGTGAATTTCAAACACAGATTCAACCACAAAGACCAGGGAGGTTTTCCAATGCCTCGCCAAGAAGGGCATCTATTGGTAGATGGGTAAAACAAGACAAAGCAGACATTGAATATCCCTTTGAGCATGGTGAAGTTATTAATTACACTTTGATGGTTTATAAATACATCCAGTCACTACAAAGACACAGGCATCCTAACTCAGTCGCCAGAGAAGAAGGAAACCACTCAGGGATTTCAACGTGAGGCCAATAGTGACTTTAAAACAGTTAGTTTAATGGCTGTGATAAGAGAATGGATGGATCAACAACTTTGATGTTACGCCACAATACTAACCTGATTGATATAGTGAAAAGGAAGCCTGTACGTAACAAAAACATGCATTTTGTTTGCAACAAGGCACTAAAGTAATGTTTGGGGCAAATCCAACCCATTACTGTGTTCCACTCACCACATTTTAAACATAGTGGCGGCTGCATAATGTTGTGGATATGCTTGTAATCATTAAGGAGTTTTTCAGGATGCTAAAAAAAAAAAAACAGAATGGAGCTTAGCACAGGCAAAATCCTAGAGGAAAACCTGGTTCAGTCTGCTTTCCACCAGACACTGGGAGATTAATTCACCTTTCAGCAGGACAGTAACCTAAAACACAAGGCCAAATCTACACTGGAGTTGCTTACCAAGAAGACAGTGAATGTTTCTGAGTGGCCGAGTTACAGTTTTGACATAAATCTGTTTGAAAATCTATGGCAAGATCTGAAAATGGTTGTCGAGCAATGATCACCAACCAATTTGACAGAGCTTGAAGAATTTTGAAAAGAATGGACAAATATTGTACAATCCAGGTGTGGAAAGCTCTTAGAGACTTACCCAGAACACCTCACAGCTGTAATCACTACTAAAGGGGATTCTAACATGTATTGACTCAGGGTGTGAATACTTATATAAATATGCTATAAAAAGTCACTAAAATACAAAAATTCCCAAAACATGTTATCCCTTTGTTATTATGGGGTATTGTGTGTAGATGGACGAGGAAAAAAAAGCAATTTAATCCATTTTGAATTCAGGCTGTAACACAACAATATGTGGAATAAGTCAAGGAGTACGACTACTTTCTGAAGGCACTGTAGATAATACAGCCCAATACCAGTGCAGAGGGATATACTATAAAGCAGGATCAATGCCAGCTAACCAGCTCACTTCCCTAAATATTGCATAACTTCGTTTTTTTGAAAGATAAGCTTGAAAACGGGAATGATCTAGCTCACTCAACACCCCAAATCACATTTCTAAATGTAGCATTCTAAAGAAGCAGAAAATGTGGTTATTTCTGGTTGTTTATCAAAGTTAGCTGGCTAACTCATTGATCCCGTTTTATAGTATACACCTCTGGTGTAGGCTAGATCAGCATGTTTGTGCAACGGTATATTCTAAAATCAGAGAGGAATAGGATGAATATTTGAGCTACATCGACGCTACAATAAAATAACATTTCATGTAACATCTAATTAGGGTCCACTGGGAAAACACTGACCAACACTTTGGGTCCTAAACTGTCACAATAACCCCTCCATGGCTTTTTCATGTCAAACAACATTGTATTCAAAGTGCCCACTATATTCCATCTTTTGGTTGAACAAAACAGAATAGACTAAGACACATTTATAAAAAAAAAAAAAAAGGTTGATGTATGTGTTGCCACCACCACCTAGGGTCATGCACTACAATTACTTATAAAGCACATTTAGAATGTTAATTATTTAAAAACATCTCATTATATGACATAACGTTCATGTACAGGTAACTGCCAAAATAAAGGATACACATGAGTAAATGAGGGATACAAAGTATATTGAAAGCAGGTGCTTCCACACAAGTGGGGTTCAAGTTAATTAAGTATTGTCCAGTTGCCCATTATTTAGGCTACCATGGCTAGAAGAGAACTCAGCAACTTTAAACGAGGGGTCTCAAAGGAGCATAGGGGGTTTAAAGTGTGTGTGTGTGTGTGTGTGTGTGTGTGTGTGTGTGTGTGGGGCAGGGTGTATCTGTTGGTCGATAAAAAAATGAAGGAAAAAAACGATAAAATTGTTGCCGATCCAAATTGTCCGGGAGGGGGAAAAAATCCATTGCAAAATAATGCTTTTTATTGATAGAATTAATTGATAGAAATACCAGTCAATGTGCTCCAACTTCAAATGCAAATATACTTCACAGGCTAACAAATCCTCAAGATGCTTCGAAATTAGTGTCGGGTGTGTGCGTTTCTATTTTACTCATGCAAAAGACATGGGATAAGGGACTTCAGCTAAGTGTACCGACTGGGCAAAATTAGCAAAGATAGTGTTGATTATCCCAATTTCCAGTGTGCCCGCCAAAAGGGGCTTCTTTCTACAAAACAGAGCAAAGACCGTGCCTTCTTGATGACAAAGTAACGAGACTGACACGCATCGCAAGCTGCTCCAAGGAGTTGGACAGTTTTGACTTCCAATCAACAGCAGCTCACTTCGAGCAGGCTAAGGTGTGTTGCAAACACAAGTAAATTAAAGGTAAATGATGTGTTAGTCAGGCCTGGTCCTAGCGGTTCTTCTGCCACCCTAAGCAAGATCAACATATGCCGCCTGTGTCATGTATAGTATAAAGATTTGGAATGGATTGATAAACTAGAGTAGCCTATCATGCGCAATTGGTGCATTTCAGTTGAGCTTATTCAAACGAAACATCGTTGCCAACTATTCACATTGGCGAGTTAATGTTGTCATCACTAGTCAGCCAACTGTCTATAACTGGAAACAGTTGTATCAATAAGCCATGTATATCACAACCGACACGAGTCATGATTGGAAACAGGTGTTATCAATAAGCCATGTATATCACAACCGACACGAGTCATGAGCCTACGAAAGGTCAAATGACATTAACATCATCCAGTAGAACTGTAAAAAGATTGAGATATCATTTCAGCTTTGAAAACAAGTGCTTTCATAAATGCATGGCGTGGGACTCTTCACAGGAGCATTGGAAAATAAGCTTCCTCTCAACGAACCAGCCACAACTAATTGAGTTTATTTACATATTGAACTTGATTTTAAAATTGATGTTGCACACTTTCTTAATTTTGTGGGCCCCAAGAGTGGCCTCTTTCCACTCATATGGTGCTGAATCGCAGCGGGAATGGGGAGTGGGGGCAGGCCGGCCCTGGTGTTCGTAGACAGCCTTGTTCTGTTACTTATTAGGCCAAATTAAAATGTTCATGCCTAGGCTAAATGAAATTAGAGAGCCCTAGATTAAATTTGAAAACAGCTGTGTTTGGTTATTTATTAATTTAAATGTTAATACAAATAGCCTATAGGACAGGTCATCCGCAAATTATATTATATTTAGACGGTGTGTTTTATTACTGCTATTGGGTTCTGAGAATATGAAATGTACTTTTTCATGTCACTGAGGGAGTGCTTAGGTTTAGAGGGTCTACTTCAGAAGTTAATGGCTATCTGTAGGGGGAAAGTATATGGCGGGGGCAATTAAGGTTGGAATGTACTGAGTGTAGGGGAAAGCGATCACGTGGCAGGCATCGATAAGCGGGGAGAGGTATGGATTAGTGATGGGGGGGGGGGTCGAGATCAGGTCAGGTCACGTTAAGGGAGAAATAAGAGTTTACGGCGCGCGTATCACTTAGTGTCCTGCCTAGCAGTAAAGACAAACTCAGCAAAAAAAGAAACGTCCTCTCACTGTCAACTGCATTTATTTTCAGAAAACTTAATATGTGTAAATATTTGTATGAACATAAGATTCAACAACTAACAAACTGAACAGGTTCCACGGACACGTGACTAACAGAAATGGAATAATGTATCCCTGTACGGGGGGGGGGGGTCAAAATCAAAAGTAACAGTCAGTATCTGGTGTGGCCAAAAGCTGCATTAAGTATTGCAGTGCATCTCCTCCTCATGGACTACACCAGATTTGCCAGTGCTTGCTGTGAGATTTCGCCCTACTCTTCCACCAAGGCACCTGCAAGTTCCCGGACATTTCTGGGGGGAATGGCCCAAGCCCTCACCCTCCGATCCAACAGGTCCCAGACGTGCTCAATTGGTCTGAGATCCGGTCTCTTTGCTGGCCATGGCAGAACACTGACAATCCTGTCCTGCAGGAAATCACACGCAGAACGAGCAGTATGGCTGGTGGCATTGTGCTGCTGGAGGGTCATGTCAGGATGAGCCTGCAGGAAGGGCAGCACATGAGGATGTCTTCCCTGTAACGCACAATGTTGAGATTGCCAGCAATGACAACAAGCTCAGTCCGATGATGCTGTGACACATCGCCCCAGACCATGACGGACCCTCCACCTCCAAATCAATCCCGCTCCAGAGTACAGGCCTCAGTGTAACGCTCATTCCTTCAACGATAAACTCGAATCTGACCTTCACCCCTGGTGAGACAAAACCGCTACTCGTCAGTGAAGAGCACTTTTTGCCAACCCTGTCTGGTCCAGCGACGGTGGGTTTGTGCCCATAGGCGACGTTGTTGCCGGTGATGCCTGGTGAGGACCTGCCTTACAACAGGCCTACAGTCCAGCCTATTGCGGACAGTGTCAGCACTGATGGAGGGATTGTGCATTCCTGGTGTATCTCGGACAGTTGTTGTTGCCATCCTGAACCTGTCCCGCAGGTGTGATGTTCGGATGTACCGATCCTGTGCAGGTGTTGTTAGACGTGGTCTGCCACTGCGAGGACGATCAGCTGTCCGTCCAGTCTCCCTGTAGCATTGTCTTAGGCGTCTCACAGTACGCACATTGCAATGTATTGCCCTGGCCACATCTGCAGTCCTCATGCCTCTTTGCAGCATGCCTAAGGCACATTCACACAGATGAGCAGGGACCCTGGTCTTCTTTCTTTTGGTGTTTTTCAGAGTCAGTAGAAAAACCTCTTTAGTGTCCTAAGTTTTCATAACTGTGACCTTAATTGCCCACCGTCTAAGCTTTTAGTGTCTTTACGACCGTTCCACAGGTGCATGTTCATCAATTGTTTATGGTTCATTGAACAAGCATGGGAAACGGTGTTTAAAACCTTTATAATGAAGATCTGTGAAGTTATTTGGATTTTTACGAATTATCGTTGAAAGACAGAGTCCTGAAAAGGGACGTTTCTTTTTTTGCTGAGTTTACAATGTTTGTACAGATGAGTAGGAGGAGACTCAGCCTAGGAGGAGCGGTTAAATATCAGTGCTTGTGTGATAATGTTTTTGTCTAATGCAGCTGTATTGATCCTCTGGGAAGAATAAACTTGGTTAAGCTTTCATAATGTCCGTAGAGTTTTTACTCTGACCATTAGAACCTAACACTGCGTAGGCGATTTGTTCTTCTAGGACAAATGTTTTTAATGATATTCATTAATGATTTATTCCAGGGACGAAGACCACGGGCAATGTTTAACTTTTCAATAAAACCTGTTATGTTGGTATAGGAAACATTCTACTTTATTTTATTACAACTTTATTACTTTTCTGTTAAGATTAATTCAAATAATCTAAAATGTGATTCTGAGCACCGTGGGTGGAATCCCTAATGTGTTACGGGAAATTAAAATCTTTCCGGTGCAACATTTTTCTAACAGAAACCCTGGTGTGTGTGTCATTCACCAGATCTCAGCCAAATTGAACACTTAAGGGAGATTCTGGAGCGGTACCTGAGACGGCGTTTTCCACCACCATCAACAAAAACCCATTTATAGAATTTCTCATGGAAAAATGGCATCGCATCCCTCCAATATAGTTAGAGAAACTTGTAGAATCTATGCCAAAGCGCATTGAAGCTGTTCGGGCGGCTTGTGGTGGCCAACACCCTAGTAAGACACTATGTTGGTGTTTCCTTTATTTTGGCAGCTACCTGTAAATCCCCTATGGGATTTACAGGTCAAAAGTAGTGCACTATATAGGGCATAGGCTGACATAAGAGGTCAGGTTGACGATGAGAGATGTCACTCACCTCTGAGGTCGTTCTTCCTGTTGGGGGGCATCCTGGGCACCTCGTTCTGACGGGTGTTGTTCCTTGAGGCTGAGCGCTCTCTGGGCCCCTCAGACTTCACCTCGATCATAAGCGGCACCCACTTATGCTTGTTTCCTACAAACACACATACAAAAACACCACTGTTAGGGAGGCGCCTGCCTGTCACAATGTAGTTATTTTGTTGTGGTGTTTCTTTGTTGTCCAAGAGTCCCTGTCTGCAGTGCAATGCAGGCAGGCTGGCAGGGATAGTATGAAACTAGTTGTGTGTAAGGGGAATGGACAGAGCAGCACTGAACAAGCTGCACTGTAACTTATCGTGCTACACCAATTAAGTTTAAAAGGTTTCACGGCTGGGATTGTGAAAGGGAATTCTAATCCTATTGAGAGGTGAGAAAAAACATCCAAAGGAATACCTCACGTTTTACTTGGTTGATATATAAACCCACCCCAAAAAGCTATTCAGCCTAATATGTAGTTCCCCATGCTGGCCAGCAGGCTGTGTCAGTGGTCTGTTAGTGGAGTGTGTGCATAGGTTTAAGTTGTATTTTCAAGTATTTTTACTAAAGTCGTTTTTTGGGATATCTGCACGTTACTATATTTCTGACTACTTTTACTTCACTGCATTCCTAAAGAAAATTACGTACTTTTTACTCCATACATTTTACCTGACACCCAAAAGTATTCGTCACATTTTGAATGCTTAGCAGAGAGAGCGAGACAGCGAGAGAGAGCGAGAGAGCAAGAGAGAAATAGCGAAAGAGAGTGGAAGAGAGCCAGAAAGTGATCGAGAATGCGAGATGGCAAGAGCAAGAGAAAGAAAGCGAGAGCGAAACAGAGCGAGCAAGAAAGTGAGATAGCAGGCACAAAAGAAAGCGAGAGAAAGATCGTGAGTGAAAAAAAGAGTGCGAGAGCGAGCGAAACAGAGCGAGAAAAAGCGAGAAAAAAAAGAGAGAAAGCGAGAGAAGAGAGCCGAGGGAAAAAGAGCGAAAGAGAGCCAGAAAGAGTGACAGAAAGGGAGTGAAAGAGAGATTGAGTGCGAGAGAGAGAAAAGGGAGAAAGAAAGAGGCTGAAAGAAAGCGCGACAGAAAAAAAGAGAGCGAGAGAGCAAGAGAAGGAGAGCAAGAGAAGGAGAGCAAGAGAAAGAGCGAGCTGGAAAAAGGCATGGGAAGTCTCATTCTCAAGGTCAAAAAACACTTGCTGGGAGGCTGGTGGAATTTCAATCCATTATTGCTGCCAACACATCTCCCTGCCTGCATGGCCTCCTACTCATTCTCTCGCTGTGCATTGAAGTTTCAAAGGAGTGTGGGTTAGGCTCAGTGTAGTAGTCACTACTAGGGCTGTGGCGGTCACAAAACTGCCGGTGATTGTCAGGCAAATAACTGTCGGTCTCACGGTAATTGACCGTTAATTGACAAACACATAGCATCTCCTGGCTCCCAAACATAGCCTACAAGCCACTGATGCAGACCTTTGGAACATCTACATTTAACCTGTTATGGATAGGGGGCAGCATTTTCACGGCTGGATAAAAAAACGTACCCGATTTAATCTGATTATTACCCCTGCCCAGAAACTAGAATATGCATATAATTATTAGCTTTGGATAGAAAACACTCCAAAGTTTCTAAAAATGTTTGAATGGTGTCTGTGAGTATAACAGAACTCATTTGGCAGGCCAAAACATGAGAAGATTCTGTTCAGGAAGTACCCTGTCTGACCATTTCTTCCCCTTGTTGATTCTCTCTATCCATTACAAAGGATCTCTGCTGTTACGTGACACTTCCTACGGCTTCCATGGGCACTCAGAGCCCGGGAAAATGCTGAATGACGTAATTCAAAGCCCTGGCTGAAACACACGAGCGCTTTTGCTAAGTGGTCTATCAGCAGACAAAAGGCTTAGGCGCGTGCCCTAGTCAACCCGTGATGTATTTTCTTTCGGCTGTTTACCTAATTGCAGATTCCCGGTCGGAATATTATCGCTTTTTTACGAGAAAAATGGCATAAAAATTGATTTTAAACAGCGGTTGACATGCTTCGAAGTACGGTAATGAAATATTTAGAAATCTTTTGTCACGAAATGCGCCATGCGCACGACCCTTATTTACCATTGGGATAGTGTCTAGAACGCACGAACAAAACGTTGCTGATGGAACATAACTATGGATTATTTTGGACCAAACCTATATTTGTTATTGAAGTAGAAGTCCTGGGAGTGCATTCTGACGAAGAACATCAAAGGTAATCAAACTTTTCTAATAGAATATCTGATTTTGGTGAGTGCTAAACTTGCTGGGCGTCTAAATAGCTAGCCCTGTGATGCCGGGCTATCT
Organism: Salmo trutta; assembly: GCF_901001165.1. Lineage (NCBI taxonomy): Eukaryota > Metazoa > Chordata > Actinopteri > Salmoniformes > Salmonidae > Salmo > Salmo trutta. The sequence continues at coordinate 30,959,696 of NC_042963.1, forward strand.
ACTGAGAATATTGTAAAATGTGCTTTCACCGAAAAGCTATTTTAAAATCGGACATATCGAGTGCATAGAGGAGTTCTGTATATTTAATTCTTAAAATAATTATGTTTTTTGTGAACGTTTATCGTGAGTAATTTAGTAAATTCACCGGAGGTTTGCGGGGGGTATGCTAGTTCTGAACGTCACATGCTAATGTAAAAAAGCTGTTTTTTGATATAAATATGAACTTGATTGAACAAAACATGCATGCATTGTATAACAATGTCCTAGTGTTGTCATCTGATGAAGATCATCAAAGGTTAGTGCTGCATTTAGCTGTCTTCTGGGTTTTTGTGACATTATATGCTAGCTTGAAAAATGGGTGTCTGATTATTTCTGGCTGGGTACTCTGCTGACATAATCTAATGTTTTGCTTTCGCTGTAAAGCCTTTTTGAAATCGGATAGTGTGGTTAGATTAACGAGAGTCTTGTCTTTAAAATGCTGTAAAATAGTCATATGTTTGAAAAATTGAAGTTTTCGGATATTAGAGGAATTTGTATTTCGCGCCACGCCCATCATTGGATATTGGAGCAGGTGTTCTGCTAGCGGAAGATCTAGATGTAAGAGGTTAAAAAAGTCTAATAAATCCATGTAATATAGCCTACACCTTCACAATAAATCTATCATTTATTTTTAGACAGGTCTAAAGAAACATGATATGAAGAAAATGTGGTCTATTTCAGCAGAATAGCATACTCTGTTTTCCTTATGTTAGGTCCTGATCTGGCTATGCCATATGACTGTGGGCTACACTAGTTAATTTAGCAGACAAGATTTGCTTAGAATTCTGTGGCATTATTTGATATTATTTTACAGTATGAAGAATACAATTGAACAAAGCTGAATAAAATAGATTTTATCCAAATGATTTGATTGAGTGCGCACATAAGGGTATTCTATGTAAAGAAATAGGTACTCCTATATGCTTACATTTAGAGTTAATGTAACATTAGTTGTTCTACAAACGTTGGGCTATATGTTTTGATTTGTAATACATTGTAATGTGACTAATGATGATTTTAATAAAGTTGCTTGAAAAGCATGAGTCCTGCTTTGTTTTTTGTGCAGGCTGTACACACTTCATCAGTCTCTCATTCACAAATGAACAAGCACTTGATAATGCCAAGAATTTCCCGGTGGCATCCCCTTTGTGTTGCCGTAATGCACCCTAAAAGAATCCATGATTTTGCGGCCAGTGGCAGTTGTTCCCTTCATCCCGAGTGCTCCGAATCACCTTTCACGCACATGGCTCTCCATCACGTGATCGGGTTTTTCCTCACAGGCTACCGTTGAAGACAGACACAACTGCATGCGTCCTTATCCAATTCCGAGGGGTATATTGGAGATATTGGAAGAACTGTCCACATTTACTTTTCGTCAGCCAACAAGATGAGTAGGCCTAACGAACAGCAAATGCATTAGCCTATGTCAATATGCTATCCCCCAATGTACAAAAGTTGACCTATTCTATGCGAGAAATAATATTTCAAACAGGCTGGGACAGTTGTGGGATGCAACTGATCCCAAATTAATACAACATAAAAAAAAAAATGTTTTACACAATGAGGCTGATACAACAGATCAAAACATTTAGCTTAAAATAAACTATTAGGCGATTTCTTCACATTATAAGCGCAGCGACGCGCACACAGCAGTAGGCTATAAGCATGAATGTTCCATTAAGGGGAAGACACCATTATCAAAAGCGACCACAAATGCATGTAGTGTGTGTGTGTGTGTGTGTGTGTGTGTGTGTGTCTGTCTGTGGGAAACAAGCATAAGTGGGTGCCACTGATGATCGAGGTGAAGTCTGAGGGGCCCAGAGAGCGCTCAGCCTCAAGGAACCTGTGTTTACACAAGTTTGCTGAAAATAAACGCAGTTGACAGTGAGAGGACGTTTCTTTTTTTGCTGAGTTTAGTTGTGATACAAACCTTATTAAAACATATAGGCTAGGCTACATGCAGTGTGGGACTGTTCTTCACCTTACGCTGAGCATCATTCACAAGTGATAATATATAAATCACAAGTGATAGGCTAATATTGTCACATCAGACTGTTCTTGATTTAATCTTGTCTTCACATATACTTGTATGTGTGAAATTATCATGCACCGGTCTCGATACAGGGTCAAAAATACATAATCTATGCACTTAAATAGCAAATGGAGGACGCTTTTCCTGTGATCCTTTTCATGCCAGCCAGGTAGGCTATACTCCTGTTGTAAAGAGTAGCAATATGCTTAATATCAGGAAATTGAGAATTAAATATAGTAGGCCTAGCCTATAGAAAGCTGATGGGATCCTCCTATTTTTAATAGAAGCTATCACTCTGTTTTCTTATGCAATTGCAGAAAAATGCAACATTAGCTGATGGGCTCTCATGAAGTGTTTGATTAGATTATCGATTACATTTGCATTGATGTCAGAGTGATTAAAGGGACAATAGAGTGCTGAGTAGCAGGCAGTTAGCAAGTTTGGTAGGCTACTAATGACCATCAGCAGCATCAGAGCTTGGAGAAGCCTAATTACCATGACTAAACGATCACATGGAATATGACTGCCTTCATGACTTGTGACTGCCGGTGTGGCGGTAATACGGTCACCGAAACAGCCCTAGTCACTACAAAGCTAGACTGGGTCCTGCCCTACACAAAAAAAAATAGGAGGATAAATTATTCATTTTCCTCAAGTGAGAAAGTATCTTCCCACATTGTTAAGGCCTATAACATGTGTACATTAGGGTAAAATTAAACGTGGACAGCTACTCCAAAAACAGTTAAACTGTTAATATAATGATTGTAAAAAGTAGGCTATTTGCTATAGTTTCTTGTGTTTCCACACAAACATTTATTCTGTGAAAATCCCTAAGGTCGGAAGACCTGCTGCACACAGCCCATGCGGCCTTCCTTTTCTCTTAGCCCTGTATAAACTTAAAGTGGAACTCCACCACGTTGTAGCCTCATATTCACTACCTCCAGCACCATACCAGCATCTATATATGTGACCAACCGGCTTGATCTTATGTAACAAAATTTGAGATTATGTTTTTTACATTGGATAAAGATAGACTCCTAACTAGAAAATACTTGTAACTACTACAGTTGAGGAACAATGGGAAAGTAATTCTGCTTTGAAAGTTGATAAACTTCTAACCCCACTTTCGAGAAAATGGCACCCTCTTGGGCCATGAGCTAAACACTGAGCACGGTCGTGTAAAAAACAAAGATTAAGGCTGAAGTCTGGTTTATATTACATCTATCAACATCTCTGTATACAGTTGTTGAACATTATTACAGGGAAATAAACTCAGAGCGAGAGAAAGAGAAAATTTAGAAGTTAATGCAAGCTAATTACAGAAAATAGCTTATGCGTGTGAGTGTGACAAAATAAAAGCAGGGCATTTTAGAACTTGGACACTGTCTTGATGGCCTAACGTTATATCCTAATTTGACTTTGGTACAGGTCATGTTCTTCACGTTACTGTCTCTGGTAAACACACACTATATCAAATAAAATCTACGTTTATTTGTCACATGCACAGGATACAGAAGGTGTAAACGGTACAGTGAAATGGTTACTTGCATAGTGGAGTCTTGTTTAGACATGTAGCTAGCTAGCTAGCTAAACAAATGACCCATAATCCCAACTCATAACATTACTACCCTGCATGAATCTACAGGTAGCTAAATGCTAACCAACTAAGTTCAATGTTAGTTAGCTAACATTAGGCTATAACTAGCAATGCAAATGGTTCTGAGATACAAATAATATAACTACACATATCATATACGTAATGTTAGCTAGCGAGGCAGCCAATATTACCTAGCTAGTTAACAGTACGCTTTAACTTGCAATGAAAACAACTTCCTGATAAAATTAGATATGTATAATATCTGAAAATGTAGCTCGCTAGACTCTCTTATCCATATACATGGATGAACACTTCTCCCTCTGTCACAGATACCATGGTTGCCCTTAGTTTGAAGATGTAATCCGGAAACAGGTGTTTTACAATAGCCTTCTGTGATCTCTTTTCGACTCCCTCAGCATTCACAATCAAATGCCTGAATTTTCTCCATCTCCTTAGCCACCATACTCTGCTTCCACTGGGCATTCCAATGATTTCAATACTCTGTCCTCCAGAAAGTGGAGAGCCATCTTCCAAAAAAATCTGCATTAGAAAGGATTACCTACACATACAATGCAGCTCATTATAGACAGAAGGGTGCTACATGGCAGACCAATCCAAAATCATCTCTCGGCATTTCCAGGCCATCCATTATCTACATGGCTAACGGGAAGGTTCCTCACTTTTTCTGTGGCTAAACCAACTACGCTCGTAATTTAACCATTTTATTCGTATTTACAGATGGCATACAAGTTTGTTATTAAGGCACATGAAACTTCACGTTCCAGAAGGCCTTGGGCAAAAAACGCATTTTGAAAAAAAATGTGTTTACGTTTAATTGGCTCTCCTGTGAAGTAGTGACATTGGACATAGTTTCCTGAAACGAGTCACTTGTAGAAAAGTGACGTTTTTTCACACGTTCTGTCATTAAAAAGATAAAAAGAAAAGGTCAATCCAAGTAAAGGAACGCACCTTTCTTCTTCTGTCCGTTCTTCTGAGAGTCCTCGTCGCTGTTCTTCTGAGAGTCCTCGTCGCCGTTCTTCTCCTCTCCAGAGTCGTCCGACTTCACATTCTGGTTCTCCTTGCTCTCCTCGTTGGTGTCACGCATCTCCTTCAACTCTTTCTTCACCACAGGCTTCTTGGGGGCCTGGAGGGGGGGGGGGGGGGGGTAGGTTAGTTAACACAGGGTACAATATCACAGCAGGTTTACCACCCAGGTTTAGGAGCATCACTTAGGGTACGTCCCAAATGGCACCATATTCTTTATATTGGCACTGGTCAAAAGTAATGTTTTAAATAGGGAATATGGTACATACACTAAGGCTGCTGATCACTGGCTACACTCACCTACAGTACACTCAGGTGAGACTGACCTGGCTACTGGAGTTGCACATAAGCCATCATCATTTGGGGCAAATCTTAACTTCCATTTAAGTCAAATTTTCACTTTGTCATGCTTTGATGTCAAAGGGAGACTAAGTGAAAATCTGACAGAGGTGGAAGTTAGGATTCCCACTGTAGTGCTCTCAAGGTGCAACTCAATTGTGCATGGGAAAGGAAACCAACTAAGCACAGAAATCCCATTCTATTTATTATTGCTGTCACTCATGGACACAACCAGTCCGGTGGTTAAGACTAAGACTAGTGACTGGTGAGTGACATATGCCATATAGATGGCCAGACTATTTAATTAAAGGTACTGCTCCAAATAATAGCACCGAGTGAGCTCAAACATCAAGTTAACTAAACTTGCATTTGATTTGACCAAGTCACACACTGCATGACGAGCAAAAATGATTGTCCTATCCCCTATATAATGCACTCATTTTGACCAGGACCCATAGGGTTCATCATTGAAGTCATTGTTGGTATGAAGTGGATAAGATCCAGGCAGGATGCACACACAGAGAGCTGCCTACAGACAGTTGCAGATTAACACTTCCACTCATCTAAATAACTCCTCTTTTGGGGCACTTTTGCAAAGCATTCAGTTGAAGGGTTAGTTTTGCAAGAACAGGTTGTTTTCTAGCTTCACACACTTTTACTGCACTCATTTAAATATGCGGTGGGATGTTGTTTTTTACTTGTCACAAATGAAGTAATCCACAAAAAACCCTGTCACCTATTTAGCAAGGACAGCCCTAATGACTCACTGCACTAGGCCTTACTTGGACATCCATTCAAATGTGATGGAAAACTATATCGCTATACAAACCCATAATCACACTCAAATTGAAGATGAACTGTACACTTCCTGCATTTGAACTGGATCCAGAATAGCTGTTCACATTAAGCATAAATGAGTAACTACCGGAAAACCAATTGCCTAAATAGGAAGTTAACGGCCATTGAGTGAATACCTAATATAAAGCCAATTTCACCCAGCAGCAGGCTATTCCACCATTATACTCCTTCTGGACATCCACAGACAGCTGGTTGCACAGACCCACATTACGACAACTACTTGACTAAACCATGTTCATGGTGAGTCACCATTGATTGGTAGTTCAACCCAGGAGTAGGCTTAGTCAGAGTGTGCAACAGTCTCTCCATATTATTATTAATTCCCCAGCAAGCTTTTGATTGGTTAACATCACTCCAGGTAACAGGCCATACCACTAAACTCCTGCTGAGTAAGTATCCTGTGTTTTCATTCAGGTTATATGGAGCCAGGAGGCCAGAAAGTCCAGGCTGCTCCAGGTCCCTGTGGAGGGTGAACTTACTGGGGATCTCCGTGTGGAGCCCACTTCTCTGACCTGCCTGACGGGCATGGGGCATGACACAGTCCGATTCACAACCTCAATCTGAGCAGATGCGACAGAAGGGAGGCTTTTAGGACAAAAGGGCGCAATCACAATCACAGGGTTGCGTCATGGAGGAAAATAAAATGTTTGCCATTTCAACAGTAGCACACACACGACAGACGTGTGGGTTCAATGCCTTGTATTGGGAGTGTGTATTGAAAATGGTATGGAATCAGTCATTGTTATGAGATTGTGTTGGTGGCGAAAACGTGCTTACGAAATGTGCTCTGAATCATTCTACAGAATTTGCTGTCATTCATTGGGCAGAACTCTATACAAAGTGCTATCATTCTAC